>NW_007832720.1:0-762 GCF_000696425.1 Galeopterus variegatus
CTTTTCAAATCTTAATCTTACATATATTCTCAGCTCAAAATCAGGAACTTGCACATTTGTAGTTTATAACATAAAATCAAAATTCTACCAAGCCTAGAAATCTTATATTCTAATTGCCTAGTATCAAAATAACCAAAGTCAAAGTGTTGATAATCACTTTAAGACTCATGTCAAACTCAGAGAAAATTAATTACACTACTGAATATGAGAACAACTTTAACAATTGATACAACCCATTAGTTAAAAATTATAATAGCATACATAGTACTGCACATTTTTACACACATGTACTCCATATTTTACTCCATATTTAATATACAGTAAAGTGTCTGTACATAAAGTATAACCAATCTCTGAATTAAGTATTAATATTCCCCATTCTACACATATAACCTCATGGGTATAGAAATTAAATGATCTGCCTGAAGTTACACAAGCTGTAGGCAGCAGAGCTTAGGTTTAAGCACAGATCTTTGCATTTCATAACCTATGCTTACAAACATCTACCTCGATCCTGTGCCTGCTTGAACTACTGTCCCAATTTTTCCTTCTCTTAATAAGCAGCCACTTTTAAATAATGTTTGACCTGCTGTCTCCACTTCATCACTTAACTATCTTCCAAGGAAGTGACCCCAATTCAGCCACACCTCTCAAGGATATGCAAACCTGTTCAGGACAAGACTCTTTCTCTGTCATTTGGCAGCATTTACATAAAGGGCCTGTTATACTCTCTCTCTCTCTCTCTCTCTCTCTCTCTCTCTC
>NW_007832721.1:0-762 GCF_000696425.1 Galeopterus variegatus
GCCGCGCTTCCCAAGCGGCGCACCATCCAGTGCGCCACCGGGCCGGCCCTCCTTCTGACTTCTTTTTGTTTCCTAATTTTAGAAAATCTTTAAAGGGCACCCATTCTTCTTCATTTAATAATGTAAAGAAGAGTGCATCGACGTGGTTAAATTCCAAGGACACTCAGTTCTTTGAGGATGGACTAAATGGCTGGTATAATTGCTTAACAAAAGTGTCCTGAATTTGATGAAGCTTATGTTGAGAAATAAAGTTTATATTTTTATTTTTGTCTTTTAATTCCATTTTCCATAAACTTTTTGAAGTCCCCTTGTGTGTGTATGAGAGAGAGAGAGAGGTGAAGGAATTGGTGATGTGGTTACAGAGACCAGTGAGATTTGCAGGGTGAGCCAGCAGGTTGGAGACAAAGCTTCAGCAGGAGCCTAGAGGCCGTCTACTGGCAGAATTCCCTCTTGCCTGGAAGAGCTCAGATTTTTGTTTTATTCAGGCCTTCAACTGATTGGATAAAGCCTACCTATGTTATGGAGGGAAATCTACTTTAATCAACTCCACCAATTTAAATGTAAATCTAATTCAAAAGCACCCTCACCCAAACGCCCCAATAATGGTTAACCACATATCTAGGTATCCTGGCACAGCCAAGTTGACATATAAATTTAACCATCACAGGAAGGGTTCATTTTGCAAAGAAAACGCAAATTGTGTTACCAGATGACAGAAGAAATAATTGTTTTAGATGTCAACTACCCAATATAGTCAGGCTT
>NW_007832722.1:0-762 GCF_000696425.1 Galeopterus variegatus
GGTGAGAGGCTGTTTAAATCGTTGCAGTTTCCTGCTGGGAGACTTTGAACAAATCTCTGCGTTCTACAATCAGGAGCTACAATCATCCTGAGAATCGGCAGAAATAATTGAAGTTAAGTACCTGGCACAAATAAGTACCTGCTGGAGGCACACGACCTAGAATTTCTTCTCCCCACAGCCATCCCCTACCTGGCCTCCTCTACAGATCCTGGTAGCCAGAGCCCAGCCTGAGGCTCTTGATCCAAGGACATGACCCTGATGCTTGTGAGAGCTGTAAAACCCTATCTGAGCTTCCTTTAGAGGGTCCTGGACCCAAGTCCAGATGCAACAAGAGGAAAAGAGAAGGCTGCCTGTCCCAAGGGAGCAGTAATGGCAAATTGAGGCACCTCAGATCATTCTGGGAAGATACTCCTGATGTTGCAAGGATCCAGGATGCTATGAAGGACCACAAGGTTGCTGGGCCTATTGGTAATCCCAGGACACTGTGGGATTATTTGAGGTTACTCTTCCATAATTATATTTGTGAGATTTTTATTGTGTATTCATTGGTGAACATACCTGTGATGTTTATTTCACTACGGACTAAGTTCAAACACTCACCTCGACCCCACCCCACCCAACAGGTAGAGTGTAGTGCTTGGTTTGGGGAACAGTCAGGAGACTTGCCCTCAGACCCTTATCTTAGGGAGGAGGCATGCTTAAGAGGTGTATGAACTGAAGAAGACACTGAAACCCCCATTTGAAAACTGTTCTTTTATTTCA
>NW_007832723.1:0-762 GCF_000696425.1 Galeopterus variegatus
TACGGAATATAGCTGAGGGAGCCTTGCATTCTAGGTAAAATCACTGCGTTTTGGGCACAGCTCTTTACATGTGATGTGGGAAATCCCAGTGGAACTTCCCTGGCATTCTTAAAAGGCTTCATTGAGATAAACCCGTTTTTTATATGAGTTCAGATGCATGTCTGTACACAAAATCCCGTATATTTCCCGATATACCTGTTTGGTATTCAGAATAAGAGCAAAGGCTGCCTGGCTACAGTATCCGTGGCCAGCCCGTTTCCTGTCTCTTCTTTCCTACCACTTCTCATTGCCACCCAACCGAACGGAGTCCATTTGCCCGCACACTGCACAAAGTCAGTCACCAAAGCACATGTCTTTGCAGTAGAGGAAAAAAGGTTCACAAGGTGGCCATGCGAGAAGAGGGAGATTTGTTATCTCAGGCCCACCCTGTCCACGCGGGAAGGAAGGTATATTTCTGGGAAGTGGTCAGGGGTGGGCTGAGGATCTGAGCAGGCCATCTGTGCGTCTCTGCGGATTCAAAGTGGCGGGATCTGGAGGAGGAGTTTGGGGGCATTCACCAGGTTGCGTTCACCAGGCTCCCTAGAGAGGTTCGGCCTCAACAAGCCCAGCCGGGTTTGTGTTGGGCCAGGCTGACTCCAAAGATCCTGAAAAACGCCCTTAGGCACACGACTCTGCACTTCCGCGCTGAGGGCGTTATCCCCGGAGGCAGATAGGAAGAAACAGAATGAGAAGGTAGTTATGGAATTTCACTGAAAGAGCAAT
>NW_007832724.1:0-762 GCF_000696425.1 Galeopterus variegatus
GTAGCTCTGGAACTGGGATTTTGGTGGGAGTGAAGACCCTTAGGGAGAATTATGAGCTGGAGATTGTCATAGTAAAATCACTCAGAAACTCAGATGGAACTTATAAGGAACAGACCTCATTTTATACATATTTTTACCCCAAAATGCTGTTTCTCAGAGAGTTCTTCCTCTGAACCTACTATTTTAAATACTCTCTCTCATAATATTTACAGTACGTTTATTATTTGTCCTACCTACTAAAATGTGAGTTACATTAAGACAAGAAGTTTGCGTTATTCATGGATGTTTCCCCTGGACCTAGAACTATGCTAGCACTCAATAAGTATTTGTTAAGTTAATATATAAATAAATGAACTGAAAGAAGTTGGAAGCATCCTAAATGTCTATCAAAAGGGAATGGTTAAATGTAGTACCATTTAGTACTTTGTGTTCATGAGAAATGATGAGGTTACATTGTATAGACTGAAACAAAGGGCTGTTTGTGATAAGTTGGTAAATTTAAAAAAAAGCAAGTTACAGAATATAATGTGTATTATGAATCTATTTATATAGCACATACAATTAAATAATATAATGTATTTGTCATATATGTGCTTACACATGCATTAGAAAAAGACTGGAAGAGTGCGCATTAACAGCGTGACCTCTGGGGGAATGGGATGCTGGGAGTTAGCTTATATATATATATATATATATATATGTATATATATATATATATTTTTTTTAAAGATGACCGGTAAGGGGATCTTAACCCTTGACTTG
>NW_007832725.1:0-762 GCF_000696425.1 Galeopterus variegatus
AACACCCATTATTGGTTTTTATAAAATCTTTTATTACTTGGGTTGGGAGAAACTTCTCTACCTTTACATGAGCATGTAATAAGATATGCTTATGTGTGATTCATGGATATGGGTTGTTTTTTTGTTTTTTTGTTTTTTTGTTTTTGTCATTTCAGATGTCCAGGTAATCATTGACCTAATTGAGAGGAGCCAAGAGAGTCATGGTAGATGCTTGTGGGAAGGTGTAATCATCAATGGCAACCGATCAACTGAGGAGAGAGTGGAGTTAGGAAAATCATTTAATTTGAGTTCAAAGCATATTTTAAATTTGGTTATAAATAATGGAAACTATTCACGAGTGGGGCATGAGGAGTTTAACGTATGTCAGAATGCACTTCCTCCAGAGACTGATGCCATGTTCCAGAGACTGATGCCATGCATGCTGGAGAGAAACCTGATGAGCATAATATATGTGAGAAATCACAGAGACATCAGGAGCATCAGCATTGCAAGATTACAACTGGGCAACTTTTTGAATATAGTGGAAAAGGAAAATCCTCCAACACAGTGCCAATTATATCTACATATAATAAGATTCTTATGGGTGAGACCACCTGTAAATATAGTGAATATGGAAATGCCTGTAATAAGTCAGCTGTCATTGCCCAAGAGATAACTCAGGTAGAGAAGAAAGCTTTTCAGTGTGATGTATGTGGGAAAACGTTTTATAAAGAGGCTAAACTTACTCAACATCAGATTATACACACAGGAGAGAAAATTGAA
>NW_007832726.1:0-762 GCF_000696425.1 Galeopterus variegatus
AATGCCAGGGAAAAGAGAGGGAAGAATGGGAGATGACAGGAATGCCTTGAGTACAATTTCAATAACTCTTATATAGTTTTTTGTGGTATGGGTTGCTAACATGTCTTATATGTATTTAGCAGGTACTAGATCTGAGATCCACAAATTTGTACTCGGCTTAAATGTTTTAGCTGGGAACATTTACGTTTATTGCTGGTAGCCTTGAGATTTTATTATTCAATAATTGGATTATGAAAGTACAGTGAGGCTGGCTATTCAGACCCAGTCTGTTTCTTGTTACTTAGGCTCAAAAATATGACTTTGGAAAAACTGAAAATCCTTCCATGTAGTGGCAAGTACAGTTCTATCATTTATGCTAAGCCACCTTGCTTTTTAAGTAACTTATTAAATTTTACTGCATGCACCAAAATCTCTAAAAGTTGAATATTTGTATATTTTAGGTATCTGAATATTTTTCATAATTAAAAAATTTTGTTTTATATCCAGAGGGCAAATGGCTTCTGTAATGATATGATGATCACTTTTTTTCCTAGCATTTCCACTTCAAAACTAGCAGTAACCTTATGATTTTATCTTGTTTCCAATACCATTCATATAAGGTGAGGCATGCATCACTAGAACACTTTTAGAATCAGACTTGTAATACTAAGCATTTACACAGTTGCATATAGGGCAGAGGCTCTTGAACTCATTTTTCTGCTTTGTATTGGGTTCTGGCAACATGATATATATCTGAGATACAAAGATGAATAAGGCTAGATC
>NW_007832727.1:0-762 GCF_000696425.1 Galeopterus variegatus
GGGGGAGGGGGTGGCCACAGTCCAGCTGCCCCTGGTGTCTGTCTTGAGAGTCCACATGCTGCAGGCATGGGGACAGGAAGCCCCAGCTCTGCCTAGGGCCTGGTGCCCCAGACTGTCCAGGGATTTGTACATATTTATGGCAGGCAGGGCAGGATGTGAGACAGTGCTGCCTCAGAGGAGCCAAAACTGAGGAGCCACCTGGTGGTCTTCCCTGAGTGCACTGTGGGCCCAGGGAGGGTCACCACACTGGGGGTGGAGCCACATAGGCCCCTCAACCCCCACGGCCTTGTGGGACCTCTTGGGCTGACCCCAGCCCCATGAAGGTGCCCTGTCCCCACGACAGGGCAAATGTAGCTGTGGTGTTCCTTCTCTACACCAGGAGAAAACCCTAAAAACCTATTTTTCATTATTGATTTTCCAATCATTTGACTAATAGTCTACATTTAAATAAAATTTTTAAAATGAAAAGCAGCCACCTGAAGTGTGTGAGATGAGAGGAGGGCCGCTGGGCGGGAAGGCAAGAGCAGCCCTGGCCCTCACGTGCCACAGAGCGGGAACGACACATGTAAGGCGCCGAAGACTGGGTGGCCTCTCCGGGAAGGGTGGAGAGAAAGTGGGTCCCTTCAGGAGGAAGCCAGGGCCCCAGGAAGCAGGGCTGGGCCAGGGGCATGTGGCTGGGGTGTCTTCTTCAAGGTGGGGGTGAGCTCTGTAAATGGCCTCAAGGCCTCGGGAGCTAGACTACGGCAGGGAGGGCTGGCCAGA
>NW_007832728.1:0-762 GCF_000696425.1 Galeopterus variegatus
AAAACACTGCAAATTGTCCTGTACCGTACTCTTCTTTCTCTTTGTTCCCTGTGCCGAATTAGTTACCCAGTGATTGAGATATTTTTTCCCCCTCAAAAAATCTCTCAAATGTTTATCCTTTTCTGCCCACCCCCTGCACACCACCTGGCTTCAAACCCTCATCACCTCTTGTGTATATTCCGCAGATGCAAAACTCAGTGGTTTTCAGGTAATGTGAGCCCCTTGCCCTCACTTCAATGATAGTACCCCATTTTATTTTGGGGGGTGCACTGGCTGGTAACGGTATCCAAACCCTTGACCTTGGTGTTATCAACACCATGCTCTAACCAACTGAGTTAACTGGCCAGCCCTTTACTTTTTAGTATAATAGGCTTTGTGGATTTTACTGATCTCCTTACTACCCTTCTCTTCTCCTGCCTTCCATCTGGCTGCCTGATTTATCTTTTGAAAGCAAACCTAATCATATTCCTTTTTTCTGCTGAAACCTTCACTGGTCTGCCTCATGTAGGGTACGAGTCATAAACTCAAATGCCTGCAGAGACCAGAAAGGTGAGTTAAATGGATGAAGTAGACTGGATGCAGGAGAAGTGGAACAAGGGAGCAGTATACTGTGGAAAACTGTCCCATCTAAAAGGTGCACCTGCTTCTGGTTTCCATGTGGGAATGTGAGCCCAAGTTGTCATATTGTCCAGTTTTTCAAAAGAAGCCCCAAATCCAGATTTTTATGAGAAAATTTCTGATTTTTAAATGTTGACTTTTTTT
>NW_007832729.1:0-762 GCF_000696425.1 Galeopterus variegatus
TTACAGCTTGGGGGTTATTTCTCCCTGACAAACTTTCAGGCTGTCAATATGGTTGTTAAATCGCACTGCTGTATGATATATGGAAATTAAGTTATCTGTTTTCTGCCTGGTCTCTTCCCCTAATTCTGCAAATCTGTTCCCTGTTACCTTTATTTAGCTGTTAATGACATTCAGTTTGCATCTGAGGTTCTAATTGTATCACACCTGAGAAATTAATTTTTAGAGCTTTTAAGTAGAAGGGGCACAAATGCCCTCCTGAGCTAGCTGTGTGGTCTTGGACAAATCCCCCTATCCCTGGGTCTCTTCCTTCCTCAGGCAAAAAAGTGGGGAGGAGAGCAGAAGCTAAGCCAGTGTGGGGCGGGAAGATATGCAGACAACAGTCTGCTAAGTTTCCTGCCATGCTCACCTCTTCAATTTACACATTTCTGCATCTGGAAAGCCTGCTATAAAAACCTTTCTTCCTTTATCGCTTCCATGCTTGCTGGATTTCCTCTCTCCCTCCTTTCATTTCTTTCTTTACTTTTCCTTTTCTCTTTTCCTTCTTTCCTTCCTCCCTCCTTCCTTCTTTTCATGTTTCTGTCTTTTTTCTTTCCCTGCCTGTTATATTTAGCTTGAAACCCTGAGCTGAGGAATCCAGCTACTTGTTTGGGCCACTGCCTGGTCCAAGTTGAAATCTCTCAATATTAATTATGTTTCCTTGATCTCTGATCACAGTTCTGGATTCATAGGTATTAACAGAAAAAAATCTAGGTACTTTTTCCC
>NW_007832730.1:0-762 GCF_000696425.1 Galeopterus variegatus
CCTGATGAAGGAGGTGGTAGGTGTGGGCTCTGGATTGGCTGGTTTGCGTATGAAAGGCCTGTGTGTGGCTGAGTCCCTTACTATCACTAGGAACTGGCTAGCCCTGGGGGGAGCAGTGCTTCCAGGACCAATAAGGCCCCAGATGTCAAACCATCTGAAATACAGAAAATGAAAAGGTCTGATTAATACAGTTTGAAATTATATTTTTTTAAAAAACTGAATCAGATCAAATTTGTACGCTGTGCTCCCCTTCCCACGGATTAAACAAAACCAAGAACCTTTCTGTTTCTTTCACGATGCACTCAGGGGGCTCTGAGGTGTCCCAGAGGGTTCAAAGCAAAGCCTTTCGAGTCAGGCTCTGCCTGCCTTGTCCTTTGTGTGAAATCAGGCACATCAGATGCCTTTCTAAGTCCCAATTTCCTTGCCTGTGAGATGGACTAAACTAATAACAGTACCTACCCCATAGGACTAGTGTCCTTTTAAACGAGGTAGTGTAGACTATGTTTTGTTGGATGTGCTAAATAAGTATTTGTTGAATTAATAAATTCTAAGAAATGTTGAAGTTTTTATGTTTTCTTTTTAAATTTAATTTTTAAGTCAATTAAAAATTTAAAGGACTTAGAAAAACAAATTATATTTAAAAAATGCAGTGAAAATCCTTCCCGTCATCTCTGTCCCCATCTGCTCAGTTCTTACTCTTCCCCCATAGGTAACCACGGTTCCTAGTTTCTATGTGTCATTCCAGAGTCCTTACGTTATTGC
>NW_007832731.1:0-762 GCF_000696425.1 Galeopterus variegatus
ATGTTTTTAAAAGGTGTTTTGTGGAGGAGAATCCTGTTGCACCTAAGTGAGATTTTATGCAGGGCTTCTCCACAGCTACCCCCTCTCCCCTCCCCACCTCTTTCTATTGTAAATTACCTTAGACAAGCCTATAGTAAAGAATGTGTAGTTATTTTGATCTGAAAATAAAACTCTTTTCTATTTTATGGTACTCACTACTTTTAAAAAACAGATTGGGAAAACTAATGTAGTAGGTTATAAAAATCTAATCAATCTCAAATGATTCAATTTATCACTTTGGCCTTTCAAAAAGATGATTTAAAATGACAGAGTTGTAAAAAAGAAAAAAAAAAGGCTAGATATTCAAAACTGTGGCAACTAAAAAAGAAAGGAGGCTAGAAATTCAAAACTGTGCCAACTAAAAAAGAAAGGACCTATTTCATCGTCCCTACAGATCTCAAGCATTACAGTGATTTCAATGCTAATCCTGTCAGCATCCTTAATTTGCATGGCCTAATTAAAAAAAAAACTCATTTTTACATAGGCCTATAGAAATACCTCCCATGGAAAAACATGAAATTTTCCAACTAGTAGAAGGTACTGATCATATAAAGGCCCACCAATCCTATCAGATACTTGGCACTTTAGCAGTTCTCTGATCCTCGGTGATTGCTTGGAGGTGAAGTAATTAAAAAAGAGTAGCATAAGTTTATATTCAAAATATCCATGTGTTGTTTTTTTAAAAGAATTTCCCCCTACCTGAACTAGATAATTTTTTTTAAA
>NW_007832732.1:0-762 GCF_000696425.1 Galeopterus variegatus
GGGCAATATTTAATGATTTACATGTATGTTTCCTAATCCTAAATCTCTGTAACTGAGTATAACCATACTTTCTATGATATGAGAATCCATATTATTCATACTTTTGTGCTAAGCTAAACAAAGTAGAATAGACATGGGAATACATATGTTGAAGTCTTAATATTTGTATACTCTTGACTGAAGAATGGTCCTCTCTTCTATAGGGAAAGGATGATCCTCTTTAACTGAGCATGCAGCTATGGGAGAGATGCACATGGAGCAGTGAGGGAGAAAGGGGACAACAGCTAGATCGGCCAAATCCATCCTGGAAATCAATGAGGTGACAGATGTCACAGCCAGGTCAACCTCACATCCCTTATCTATTCTCTATACTGTCCACAAGACAGCTATAAATTAAAGACAGCGCAGTTGACCTTGGATAAAACATAACTTCTAAAAACTAAGTTTTCTTATTTGTAAAATGGCAATTGTAATAATACCAAATTAAAGAGTTGCTACAATAATTAAACGGCAAATTTTATGTAAGTTTTTAGCAGTAGACCTGACACAGAATAGTCATCAATATATGAAAACTATAAACAAATTATTTGATGTATTTATATAGCTTGAAAATATAATTTATATAAGATTAATTAAAGGCATTTAGAAGACTTCTAAAGCTATACTAAATAGCTGACTCAACCACACAATTATTAATGTAGAATTGATTCTAATGGGATAGTAAACACAATATAAATAAAAATTCTAGACAATGATCAAAGA
>NW_007832733.1:0-762 GCF_000696425.1 Galeopterus variegatus
TGCTTCAATCTCATTGCTCATTACTGGTCTTTTCAGGTTTTCTATTGCTTCATGATTCATTTTTGGTAGTTTGTATGTGTCTAGAAATTTATACATTTCCTCCAGGTTTTCAAATCTGTTAGCATATAGTTGTTCATAGTGATCTTTAATGATTCCTTGTATTTCTGTGGTGTCAGTGGTGATGCCTCCTTTTTTCATTTCTGATTTTAGTTATTTGGGTCTTCTCTTTTTTTTAAGTTAGTCTAGCTTATGGTCTGTCTATTTCGTTTATCTTCTCAAAATTAACTTTTTTTCATTGATCTTCTGAGTCTTTTTTTTTTTTGCCTTTATTTCATTTAGTCTCCTCTGATATTAATTGTTTCTTTTCATCTTCTAATTTCAGATTGAATTGTTCTTGCTTTTCCAGTTCTTTGAGGTATAACACTGGGTTGTGGATTTGAGGTCTGTCTATTCGTATAACATTAGGTTGTGGATTTGAAGTGTGTCTATTCTTTTGATGTAAGCATTTATTGCAGCAATTTCCCTCTTTGTACTGCTTTTGCAGTATCTCATAGGTTTTGGTATGATGTGTCTTTATTTTCATTAGTTTCAAGAAATTTTTGGTTTTGCTGTTTGATTTCTTCTCTGACCCATAGGTTGTTCAGGAGCATGTTGTTTAATATCCATGTATTTGTATAGTTTCCAAAGTTTTACTTGTCGTGTGCTTCTAGTTTTAATCCACTGAGATCTGAAAAGATACTTGAAATTTTTTCACTCTTTAAA
>NW_007832734.1:0-762 GCF_000696425.1 Galeopterus variegatus
TCTGCCTATAAAAGCAAGTGCTTGTGTGATAATAAATGGAACTGCTTGACAGAACCCCTGCAGCATCTGAGTGTCCTTTAACTGGGCTGGTTGGGGCTGGCGGCTGTGCTCACCTCTCTTCACAGCTCTCTTCCCCCGTCTCCTTCCAAAGGGGACAGGAGAAAAAGAGGAATCTAGGCCATTCGCTCACCCACCAAAAGGAACAAGGCTCGGGCTGCAGACCCGACATACCATCTTAGTTGTGTGCTTACCATACTGCCATGAGATATAGAAATTCAAGGCACTTAGCCTTTCATGTGACACTTCAAAAGGAAAAGGAAATGTGTATTCTTAACAACAACAAAAAAAGATCATCTCAACTGATGTAGAAAAAGTGATATACAAAATTCAACACGTTTTCATGATAATGACACTCAACAAACTAGAAACAGAAGGAAACTACCTCAATGTAATAAAATCCATAGAGCCGGCCCCATGGCTAACTCGGGAGAGTGCGGCACTGGTAGCGCTGAGGCCGCAGGTTTGGATCCTATATTGGGAGGGCTGGTGTGCTCGCTGGCTGAGCGTGGTGCAGACCGCACCGTGCTGAGGGTTGCGATCCCCTTACCGGTCAACAAAAATAAATAAATAAATAAATAAAAATCCAAACATGGAAAACCTCATGAACATCATAATTAAGGATGAAAGACTAAAAGCATTTCCTCTAAGATCAGGAACAAGGCAAGGATGCCCAAGTTCACCATTTCTATTCAACATAGTACT
>NW_007832735.1:0-762 GCF_000696425.1 Galeopterus variegatus
TCTCATGTCTCTTGTCCCATCCAATTCCCACTCCCCCCTCTAGGGTCCTCGTTGAATATCCGGCAGGTCGGGACAGAAGACTCCTCATATTATTGAACTTTTTGTCATTTTCTCTCATGGAAGGAATTGTCTTGATGACTGTTTTACACTGTGTATATATGTATTGGAGATCTCATGTTAAGGAATATGAGCATATTTCACAGGCATAAACTTTATCAGTAACTTTGTAATGTAACCTGTTTCAAAAAGGGGGAAGCAGATATATTTTTGTTCTATTAATTGACTGTTTTATTAATATATTATTTTATTTTATGATTCTTTTCCCAAATTTAGATAATCATAGTCTATTATTTATTCTATCAAGCAAAAAAAAAAAGCAAAAGCAATAAGTAAACAAAACTACAACAACCCACAACAGAAATCTGAGAAGCAAAAGCTTAAATAAAAGTACAGAAAGCCAACTTTCATTCAGCTTCAAATAAGCTATAAGTAAACTGAAGAACATTAAAAAAAAAAATAGCACCTACATTTTACTCCTTGAAGAAAGGGTTGTACAAGAAGGGTAATCCACTGACCTTGAAGATAATTCTTAAGCTTCTCTAAGGAACTTCTCTCATAAATGACTTTAACAGCAAATAAATACTAATTGAACATGTTATTTTAAAAAGGATGCAATATTGAAAAGATTTTTTTTATTTCTACTGATAAAACTAAAACGCTTTTGACTTGAAAGAATATAAAAGTATTAAAATTTAAATTTAC
>NW_007832736.1:0-762 GCF_000696425.1 Galeopterus variegatus
TCAAAATGACTGGGCAGACAAGGCAAGAGAAAATATTTTGGAGAACATTCCTCTCATGGCTATGAAAATTTGATCTTAAAAACTTAAATTCGGGGCCGGCCCGGTGGCGCACTGCTACAGTGCACTGCTTGGGAAGCGCGGCGGCGCTCCCACTGAGGGTTCGGATCCCACATACAGACCGGTTCCCGCTCACTGGCTGAGCGAGGCACGGAGCAACACCGAGGGCTGCGATCCCGTTGCCGGTCCCGGTCCGGTACGGGGGCGACACTGAGGGTTGCGATCCGTTGCCAGACACGGAAAAAGACAAAAAAAAAAAAAACTTAAATTCACAGTAATTGATAAATTTATATCTTAAAATGCTTGGGAGAGGAGAATATAAATTGTTTGAAAAAATTAGGGGTAATTTAAAAACAAAATTTTTTTTTCTCAAATAGAATCTATCATAGACACTCATCACAAGTAAACAAAAAAGAACTATTATGAATAACCCAAACTGGTACCCAACAAAGTTTGTGGCTGACAAAGACGACGCTAAGGCAGCTTGGAAAAAGTTTCACATAGTAACCTTCTCTGTCACACTCTCAAGTAAAGAGGGTTTCAACTGAGAGGAGGAGAAACTTTATTCTATCATCTGTAAAATAGGGATGATACTATCAGCCAAACCCATGGGGTTGTCAACCATGGAAAGCAAATATGAAAGCAATATAGAAACTATAAAGCACTATGTATTTATCAAACACATACTGACTAATAAACTACTAT
>NW_007832737.1:0-762 GCF_000696425.1 Galeopterus variegatus
GAGCAGACACTCTGACAATTGTGATATGTCATGCCGGAGAAATGTACAAGACACTAGATGAGCTCAGAGAGGGGCGAGGCAAACTCTGACCTACTGTGGACCTAGGAAAGCCAGAAGTTCCCGAAAAGGGCAGTTTTAAGGACAGTGGGCCCCTTAACAGAACTGCTCTATCACTGAAGAGTCACAGCCCACAGACGTTTTCTTCTTCGTTGTGCACATGAAGCTCCTTGACCTCCTGATTCTGAGACCAATATTATTTTCTTCAGATCCTCTTCTTTCTCCTCCATCTCCATTTTCCTCCTTCTCTACCTCTTCCCATAGCACAGAAAGTATCAGGCCTGGTCCTTAGGACTATCTCAGAACCACTGGTCAGCAGACACATATTTGAGTGTCTTTTACGTATATCCCCGGGCACTGAACTAGGCACTGGAGATAGATGCAGAATTAATAAGCCACTCCTTGCTCTCTGGGAAATAATAGTCCAGTGGGAATGAGATTAACAAATTATTCCAAGAGTTCAAAAGTCTTTGGGGAAGTCCAGGTTGCTGTGAAGGCGCTTCGCCAGGAGGCTGGGGACGCAGCACTTACGCTGCAGGTAGTGCAGGCACCAGCTAGAAGGCGTCCAAGGAGTGTCCCCTTTCCTACCTGCTGTCATCTCCTCCCCTAACATTACTAAGTTGAGCTAGACCCTGTCCCTACTCATGAAGAGTGGCCTCCACTCTTGAGCTGACATCAGTCACAACTGAGAAGCCACATGTGACA
>NW_007832738.1:0-762 GCF_000696425.1 Galeopterus variegatus
TACTATTTTATATCAACATCTAGATGGTGTTTGATGAAATAACTGGCCACACCATATCCCTGCCAAATTGACACATAAAATTGATGAACACAGATGTCTAAATTCTGAGTATGGCTTTGTCATCCTGAGAAATCTAAAGTTAAGTGAGCAGACAGTGATTTAGCTGGTGTTCTCTGATGGATATTAGAATAAATCAATAAAAAGCAGAGGATGGGAGTGAGGAAACACTGACTTCTCCATTTCTATTCATCAGATCTCTTTGTTGCCCCCAAACACCAGCTAGTCCCAAAGACCAGTTGGTCTCCCTAGGCCTCTGGGCCTGTGAAAAAAGGGCACCCTTGAAGATCTCTGAAATACCTTCAAGGTCTTTTTTTTTTTTTCTTTTTCCGTTCTTTGACAATCTGTTTCTGTACTGATCTCCTCAGCAAATGGTTGCTGCATTTTTTTTTTTTTTTGGTATGTAAGTTTATTTATTCTGTTACTTGCCATCAAACAAGCCCAACAGTCCCAGATTTTAAGTTTGAAAAAAAAATAAACAGACACATTACTAGAGTCTACAAAACAGCACTCTTAATTCATTTCTTAAAAAAACCTTCCTTCAAAATAATAAAAAAAAAACCCACTTTCCCTTAAAAATCTCAACTTAAATTTAAAACTAAAATTTAAAGTAAAAATTGTTCATCTATCATAGTAAAAACTCTCATTGTGGCAACTATTATGTTGATTAACATTCATGTGCTATATTTAACTTAAAGATATCAA
>NW_007832739.1:0-762 GCF_000696425.1 Galeopterus variegatus
CCATGATTTCCCTATTTGGGATAAAGCTTTTTACATGTTTGTAAAATATAAACAAAGGTTCGTGATTTTAAAAACATTATCATTACCATAATCCTGTATTGCATGCCATCAGGCCCTCTCCAATTGCATTTGCCTTTGTCTCCAAAGCAAAAGTCTAAATCTGAGCTTAATTAGCATCTATCTGTAGCCTTCCTCCACCGTTCATATTTCTGATTTCATATAATTTTTCTCAACATTAGCATGTGTTCTCCTCTGATTGTAAACTCAAACACTTATCAGTCGACCAATTACTTGTCTAACTTTATCCTTTAACTTGTTAACAAGATCTTCATTAATTTATTCTTGTTTCATCACAAATGTCTCATTAAATAACCTCTCCATTTGCAGTTTCCCTGTTTTTAACTATCCATCTCACCAAATACTGGGTAACTTAATAAAACTCCCCACTACTTACTCATCAATCCGCAGACATTATTAAACAGTACTGTGTCATTGCATGTGCTGGTGATTCAGGCAATACACAGATGTTTTTAAAACTTCTTTGTGTCTTTGCAAAAATGTATCATCATTGAGGGGTTATAAAATATTTGCATATTGAAAGTTATATATAGTGTAAATTATATATAGTTGTGTGGGTATTGGTGGGTGCATATCATACACTTGCTATTGTAGCTATTGTGAACTCTAAAAAAACTAAGAAACAAGTATTATCAAACTTTAAAATTTAACTCTACTTTTAGCCACCCTTCTTGTTTTCCCTAT
>NW_007832740.1:0-762 GCF_000696425.1 Galeopterus variegatus
GGGGGGGGGGGGGGGGGGGGGGGGGGGGGGGTGTTCTGGGTGGTTAAGCCCTGGCCACTAGAATCAGACAGTGCTGAAATCCTGGCCACCATGTACCTCTGCAGTAAGGTGGGCAGGTCACATTTTCTTCCCAAGTGTGTAGTGTCCTCATCTGTACGATGAGCAAACGATGGCACCTGCTTCCCAGGGACAGTGTGAGGATCCAGTGACAGCATGCGTTCCCTGACTTGAACTCAGTCCAGCAGAGGAAAGGTGGCAGAACACAGACAGAGCATGTGGCAACAGGTTCAGGAGGGGAGGCAGCCTTGGACCGGGGCATCCTAGGACTGTGCTTAGGGCAGCTGTCCCTGCTTCCCTCAAGGTCATTGGAAACCCAGTCTCCCTTTAGGGACCAGGAGGGCTCAGAGAGGAGCCACAGCTCAGCTGTAATGTCTTGGCCGTGTCTAGGGTGGCTGACGTCTATTGCCCTTTCTTCCCCACTGCCGGGAGTGGCCGGGCTGGGAGGGCGTGGCTGCCAAGGCCTCTCTGTAGCCCCAGAGAGTGGCTGGGATGTGCTACTCTGCTGCTCTTTTTGTCCTGGCATAGTTTGTCCTCTTTCCTGCTGTGTCTCCCTGGCGTGCAGCGCTTGTTCTTCTCCCAGCTTTCCTTGCTACCTTGGAGGAGGGCACAGTGAGCTCAGCCCTGAGGGGTCAGCCAGGGTCATGCAATCCCCGGCCCCTCCCTTCTGTGGCTCAGCAGCACCTTCCTGCACTTTTCCCACAC
>NW_007832741.1:0-762 GCF_000696425.1 Galeopterus variegatus
AATGTCGGGGTGTTCCTCATTGGGGTCGGTTATGTTTTCTACAAAGAGATGAGCAGAAAGGGTTTGGGAAGGAGGTCACCAGGGGCGGAGTGGGAGGCTGGAGACATGTGGGGGCATCAGTGGGAGGACCGTGGCTGGAGGGATGCATTTTGAGAGGTGGATGAAAATGGCAGGTGTGAGCACGAAGGTGGGACCCTCAGCCCTGAGTTTGCCACGAACCCCACGTAGGGCCCCTGGGTGTCAAGCAGATGCTAATAACATGAGATTGGGGGTCCCCTTGGAGGTGGGCAGGGCTCAGAGGAGACCCTCTTCCCTTTGAGAGAGACATCACCGTTCCGTCTCTATCCAGGGAGCACTTGGGATTAGAAACTGGATAAAGCAAATCCACAGATAAGACCGATGCTCCAGGGATGGGAGGCCTGGTCACTCTACACCTGAGCGTAAAAAAGGACAAATTACCTCATAGATCATGGACTAAAAACTCCAGGGTGGCTTCTTTCTTGTTATCTGAGTGTGCTGCCTACTTACAGACAGCCCAGCTGCAGAATGTGTCTTTGAACATACCTGTACTGTTGGATTTAAGGGGTTTGTGTTTCACCATCTTTTCTGCTGCCTCTGTCATGCAGGTGGCTTTACTGAAGTTCTGTGCCAAATGATGAAGGTGTACTTGGCACAGTGCCCTAATCTGATTTGTCTGGATTGAGGTCACTAGCCCAGAGGGACTAGACCAGAGCTACTTGCAGGCCTGGCTGCGGTACCACT
>NW_007832742.1:0-762 GCF_000696425.1 Galeopterus variegatus
AGGGTTGCGATCCGTTGCCAGACACGAAAAAAGGGAAAAAAAAAAAAAAAAAAAAGAAACTAATGAAAATAATGATACATCATACCAAAACCTGTGGGATACTTCAAAAGCAGTACTAAGGGGAAAATTTATCGCATTAAATGCTTACTTCAGAAGAATGAAAAGATGGCAAGTGAACAACCTAACACTTCACCTTAAAGAACTAGAAAAACAAGAACAATGCAAACCCAGAGTTAGCAAACGAAAAGAAATCATTAAGATCAGAGCAGAACTTAATGAAATTGAAACCCAAAAAACAATACAAAAGATCAACAAATCAAAAAGTTGGTTTTTTGAAAAGATAAATAAAATTGACAAACCATTAGCATGGCTAACAAAAAAAAAAGAAGAGAGTAGGTTCAAATAACAAAAATTAGAAATGAAAAAGGTGATATTACAACTGATTCATGTGAAATACAAGGAATCATTCGAGATTACTATAAACAACTATACGCCAACAAGTTTGAAGATCTGGAGGAAATTGATAAATTTCTGGACACACACAAGTTCCCAAAACTGAGCCATGAATATGTAGAAAATCTGAACAGACCAATAACAATAAAGGAGATTGAAGCTGTTATCAGAAGGTTCCCAACAAAGAAAAGCCCAAGACCAGATGGATTCACAGCAGAATTTTACCAAACATTAAAAGAGGAATTGATACTGATTCCTTACAAACTATTCCAAAAGATTGAAACAGACGCAAATCTCCCAAACTCATTC
>NW_007832743.1:0-762 GCF_000696425.1 Galeopterus variegatus
GACTCTGAAGGTTCTGAATTAACCAGGATCACCCACCTCAATACCTGCCAGTTTGTATCCCAAGTCCTGAGCAGCTGTCCCTTGCTTCCATGCCTCAAGTTCTCAATACAGCATAATATCAGACAGCAAAGAGGAGACATTACAACCAATACCACAGAAATACTAAGGATCATAAGAAACAACTATATGCCAACAGACTGAATAATCTACTAACAGACAAATCCCTAGATACATACAAGACTGACATACAAGTCCCTACCAAGACTGAATCATGAAGAAATAGAAAAATCTGAGCAGACCAAAAACAAGCAAGGAGATTAAATCAGTAATAAACAGTCTCCCATTTGAAAAAGCCCAGAACCAGACAGCTTCACAGCTGAATTCTACCAAACATCTAAAGAAAAACTAAAACCAATCCTTTTCAAACTCTCCCAATAAATTGAGTTTGGAGGGAACACTTCCAAACTCAATTTATGAGGCCGGCATTAGCCTGATGCCAAAGCCAGACAAGAACACTACAGGAAAAGAAAATTACAAGCCAATATCCCTGATGAACATAGGTACAAAAATCCTCAACAAAATATTAGCAAACTGAATTCAACAGCATATTAAAAAAAAAAAAAAGTCATTCACCATGATCAAGTGGGATTTATCCCAGGGATGCAAGGATGGTTTGACATATGCAAATAAATAAATGTGATACATCACAGTAACAAAATGACAGACAAAAAATCATATGATCATCTCAATAGATGCAAAAAA
>NW_007832744.1:0-762 GCF_000696425.1 Galeopterus variegatus
GAACTGTTTTTAACCAATATAGTCACAATGCACAATAGGTGGTATCATCTGTATACTAGGGATGCAGACACGAAGACTCAGAGATTACGTGACTTGCTCAAGATCACTCTGCTGGAAGTGGCAGAGCCAGGCTCACACCCAAGTCTAGTGGAGAGCTGGGGCTTAGCACCACGCTTGATTAAGAACCAAAGTTGGAAGAAGGAAGTGATCACTCAGGGCCAGGGCTAGTGCGGAGGCTTCCCAGAGCTGGGAGGTTTGACCTGCAGTCTGAGAGGGAGTCTCCATCTCAATACATGGAGGAGAGTAGGGAGCCTTTCCAGGAGGAAGAACTGAATTTGGCTAGTGCCACTGGGAAATAATGAGTTCTTATATGTTTATACCATAATGTATTTTTATACTTTTCCCCAAAGGATCCATGGCAATGTATACCATTAAAATGCATTTCAAATAGTTTTGACACGGATAGAATAGAAAGATAGATAGGTAGATATAGATATATAGAACAAAACCAACAGAAGAGGATAGACAATATGTGTATATAGTTTGGATGTGGCAGGAAAAGAGGAAGAGTGTGTCCAGTTGTTTGAATTTTATTCTGTAGTTGTTGGGGAACCCCTGTAGAATTTTATTCTGCAATTGTTATAGGAGTAGAGGGTGCTGGGACTGAAGCCAAGTCCCAGGAAGGTAAGTCATCCAGGGCTATTGGTGAAGCCGAAAGAAAGGGTAAGAAATGGAAAAGGAAGTGCATGGGAAAAGATGATG
>NW_007832745.1:0-762 GCF_000696425.1 Galeopterus variegatus
TCTGATGGTGTAAAGGATATTTCATTGCAATTTTGGTTTATAATTAGTTTAGATGCTTCATAAGGTTGGGCACCTTTCTGTGTTGGCCATTTATATTTCTTCTTCTGTGAAAAGCCTTTTTATGACTTTTCCACTTTTCTATTGAGTTTTGTTTTTTGTTATTAATTCATAGGGGCTCTTTACATATTCTAGGTTACTGCCATCCAGTATAATATAAGCCACATTTAAGTATATAATATAATGTAAGCCACATTTAAGTATGTATTATAATGTAAGCCACATTTAAATATATAATGTAAAATTTTCTAGTAGCCACATTAGAAAAGTAAAAAGAAACTGGTTAAATTGTTTCTAATAATTCATTACTTTACTAAAGTAAATGTAATTAAGTACATTATCCAAATGTACTTAAAAGATTATTAGTGTAAAAACATTAACAACGTCTGTGAAATCCAGCAGGTGTTTTACGCTCGTGACAAATTTCAGTTCGTGCTAGCCACATTTCAATTGCTCAACAACCACAGGTGCTTCATGGCGACTGTGCTGAACAACGCATGTCTAGAAGCTTCTCCCTTAACAATTACGTTTTCTTCCAACCTTAGTTTGTGTTTTCACTTTTATTTTGTGATTTCTTTTTATGAACAGGAGTGCTTCATTTGAACGTAATCGCAATTGATGAGTCTTTCTTAGTGCTTTTTTGCATTTGCTTACAAAATGCTTCATGCGGAGGTGATGAAAATATTGTCTTTTATTTGGTCTAAA
>NW_007832746.1:0-762 GCF_000696425.1 Galeopterus variegatus
TCAGAGGTCCCTTTTTCTGGATTTTCAAACTAAATTTAGCTTTTCATTTTTTTTTTTTTTTGCATATATGTGTGTGTGTGTGTATGTGTGTTTGTGTGTGTGTTTGTGTGTGTGTGTGTGTTATCAGTCTATCCAACACCAATTTCTTTTCTTTTACATATTTCTTACTGTATTAGATACAAACCTTTTTTTTTTTTCTCTGTTTCATTGGAGCATATCCTATGTGAAAGCAATACCCACCTCCAAAATAATGTCATTGCTAATTTTCCAGATAATGTCATTGATAATTTTCCAGTACCCTTATCCATCTTCCAGAAGGTGCAGAAGTTTGAGTTGAAGCCCTGGGACCTGCATGATCTTCATATCCCATATGACACACCCAAACTTTATAATGAAATTGTACACTCTGGGGCTTAAGATCTGACCCCACAGAACGTAAAACTCCATTGTACTGGTGTATTTTCATTTTTTGATTTCCTATATCTTCCTGTATTTCTGAAGTCAAGAATACATACTGAAATTTATTTTAACCCACAGAGTACATATTCAACATGTATTTGTTTAAGTAATAAATGTTTTCTTCAATATAAATTATTGATTGGATGAAAAAAAAAACCCTATCTTCCCCAAAATTACTAGATATGCACTCTATTTTTTATAATTTTAAGAATTTTCCTATAAATTGTCCAAAGAAAGTAACAAAAAGTAAATTCCACAAGTATTGAAATGTTTTTCTTTTACTTTAAGGAGAGAAAATGCTCT
>NW_007832747.1:0-762 GCF_000696425.1 Galeopterus variegatus
AAATATTTGTTTTAGGCAGCATGCACTTAGTCATTTATTTATTCAACAAATATTTCTGGGCCACATATTACATGCAGAGCACTGCCCTGGGTCCTGGAAAGGGCACAAACACCAGGAAATTGTCCTGTTTGATCTAATAGGAGAGATAGGAGAGAAACACAAATCAGTGTGGTACCAGTCAGTATGTAGGACCAATAGGGTGGACAAGTCACAGATAACAGCTACAATAAAGTGCAAGGGAGAGAGTAATCGTTTCCAGAGGTAATAAGAAAGACCCCAGATGGCAGAATTCGAGAAAAGTTCTTTGCATCCCACTAAGCACACGTTCACAAAAATGACCTGTTCTGTCTGAAGGTTAGATCAACCTGGCAGAAGAACAGCAACATAATTTGTGTCAGTGTGAACCAAAACAGATTTAACTTTAGGTCCATAATCCTTGACAGTGTTTTTCAGAATGTTTCAGGGCGTTTTCTGTAAATGACCCTGATTTTGGCACTGCATCTTACTGCCTGGTATTTTCTTTTCAGCTGTTAGTTTGGACTCAGAGCTACATCATAGAAGGACAGGAACTACACACAGAGGTTTAAAAATATTTATTGTAAATTGAAATAAAATTTAGGAAATAGATGATATTTTAGTATGCCATTTTAAATATCACATTTCATCTTTTTAAAACTGGTATAAGTTATAACTTACTTGAGTGTCTTTGAAGACTAAGACATAGCTTTCTTCTGACTTATTTCTAGTCTTAAAAAACAATGT
>NW_007832748.1:0-761 GCF_000696425.1 Galeopterus variegatus
GAAAAAATAGTAGGTGCTTCCCAACTGGTCATTCACTTTCATTTGAGATTGGTAATTCTTGGGTCCTATAGAAACAATAGCTGGTCTTATATAACACCCCTGTTGTGCTTTTAATAAGTTCAAACCCTGCATGGTTACATAAAATTCAATAAAAATATAATTAGAAAAGTACCAGGTATTCTCAAGCCAGTGGGTGGTTATTAAAGATGCTGTCTCATTAGGGTGTCTTAATATCAGCAAATTAGATGCTGGAGACTGAAGGTAGTGGCTTTGGAGAAGTTTCTGTGAAGAGTAACTTGGGATTTTGCTTTGTAAAGGTGCCAGAAGGGTTATGGTGAACAGTTAGAGCGGAGGCTAACAAGATGACTTGCAATTGTAAAGTTTAATGGCAATTTAGAGACAAATCACATCGTATGACAGACTCGTCACGTTATAAATGGGTATTAAGTATTATTAAGTCCTAAGTATGAGAATATTTGCCCAACTTCCAGTTATGGCTTAAAGTTTAATGGGAGTCCTGGGGGGCATTCAGAGGAGACCATGCCCTCAGTCCTCATCTTCACAACTAATCATATAGTGCTAACATTTAAAAGTACCAGTTTAAGAAGGCAGCGATGTATAAAATTGTACCTTGTTTGGTTCCAGTGCTGCAGGGAAATGTGAAGCAAAAATTAATTCATTCCCTATGAAGTATTTGTGTGATTTTGGCATCAGTGAACAGAATTTTGCTGTGTAGAGAAAAAAAAGGTTTTTTTTTTTTT
>NW_007832749.1:0-761 GCF_000696425.1 Galeopterus variegatus
AGTTTTCTAAATTCCTTTCTGTTATTGTGGTCAGAGAAAATATTTTCTATGATAGTCTTTTAAGTATAAATAAATAAATAATTAAATAATTTTTAAAAAATAATTTCTATTATATGAAAACATAGCATAAAGCTTTAGTTATCAAAGCAGTTTGGAATGAATTAATTAACAGATTAATTTAAAAACAAACAAAAATACAGACACTATTGCAATAAATTTTTGGTACAAATAATTGTGAAATAGGATTATTAATATATCAAAACCATAAAAAGATATCACAAGAAAATAAAACCATAAAAAATTCTTACCAAATTATATATATGTTTTATAAGTATAATGTATAAATATAAATATATTCATACTTACCTAAATATTCATGTACATATAAACATATACACACATATGAAGACTTACCAAGAGGGGATTATCTGAGGAATGTAAGGAAAGAAACCTCATCATTATGGGAAAAGAAATTTATTTTGTCAATCTGATAAAGGGTGTCTATGAAAATTCTATTTCTAACATCATCCTTAATGAGAAAAGTCAAACTCCTTTCTCCTAACTTTGAGAACAAGGCAAGGATGTCCACTCTAACCATGTTTTTTCCACAATATATATTTATTCACAGACAATATAACTATGTATATAGAAAATTATAAGGTATCTGAAAAAATTGCTAGCATTAATAAGTAAGTTAAATGGGCCGAGCCCGTGGCGCACTCGGGAGAGTGCAGCGCTGGGAGCACAGCAGCGCTCCCACC
>NW_007832750.1:0-761 GCF_000696425.1 Galeopterus variegatus
CTTTAACGTCTGATGGAATGCACCAGTGACAGTTCTAAATTATGAACTCAAGGGGCCGGCCTGGAGGTGCACTGCTACAGTGTGCCGCTTGGGAGAACAGTGGCGTTCCCGCCGAGGATTCGGATCCCACATACAGACCGGCCGCTCACTGGCTGAGCGAGGTGCAGGCACAACACCGAGGGTTGCGATCCCGTTGCCGGTCCCGGTCCGGTACAGGCGCGACACTGAGGGTTGCGATCCATTGCCGGTCACGAAAAAAGACAAAAAGGAAAAAAAATAAAAAATAAAAGAATAAATAAATTATGAACTCAAGCTTTTAAGAGATACAGGCCATTCAGATTTCTGTTTCTTCTGAGTTGTTTTATAATTTGTATCTTTCAAGAAATTTTCCACTTAAAAAGTCGTTAAATTTATTGGCATAAACTTGTTAGTAACTTTCCTTTACTACCCTATTAATATCTGTAGTTTCTATACTGATTTACCTTCCTTTATTCCTTACATTGATAATTTATGGTTTTTCTCTTTTCATTTTGATCATACAATGTAGAGAGATTTGTCAATACTGACTTTTTTTCAGAGAACCAGCTTTTGGTTTGATTGGTTTTCTTCGTTGTCCATTTTCTGTTTCACTAGGCCCTGCTCTGTCTCTGTTCGGTCCTTGGCTCTGCTCTGTTTCTGTCCCGTCCTCTCTCCTGCTGCATCCCCTCCTCCGCCTGTCCTCTCTCTCCTGAAGGCAGAGCTGAGGTCACTGATTTGAGACC
>NW_007832751.1:0-761 GCF_000696425.1 Galeopterus variegatus
AACCCATCCAAAAAACTGGGTGTTGAACCATCACTCTCTCCAGATACCTTTCTTAAACAAATCCACACTTTGTGCAGACATGTCTGTTACACAGTCCTGTTTCCTCTGAGGGCCCCATCCTGACGTGGCCTACTTTCCGATATTATCTCCAACCCTTATCATGCAGTGCTCCAACCTTCGTGCCCACCACCCACATTGTGTCCTCCCCACCCCATACTCTGACTCATCCTTCAGCTGAGAAGTCACTTCACTCATTCAACAAATACTATGATCTGGGCAATACTCTAGTGCTAAATGGGTACACAGAAGAAAGTAACGTGGGGCTGCCCTAGTGGAGCTTATATTTCAGTGGGGAAGATACACACACACGCAATACACAGAAACACACATGTATACATATATATATACACAAAATATGTATTTGTATACATTATATGTTTATATGCTATTATACTTACTTATATATACATATATATGAAAAACATGGAGTAATGTTGGATAGTAGTAAGTGCTATAAAGAAACCTAAAGAAGGACAAGGGGATAGAAAACAACAGGGCCCAAAAAGGCATGTCTGATAAAGTGAGAGTTCAGCAAAGACATGAATTTAAAGAGGGAGTGAGCCATACAAAACGGGGGGTAAGAGCTTTCTAGGCAGAGGGAACAGATGATTTGGGGGGAACTTAAAGAAGGCCAGTGTGGCATGGAGCAAATCGTATCAAACCTTAGTAAGCCATGATAAAAAGTTTTACTTAAAGAAAGA
>NW_007832752.1:0-761 GCF_000696425.1 Galeopterus variegatus
TTGTTCAAGATTTATGGGCAATGAATAAAACTGATATCAAGGTTTCCTGTGGTCCCAAATCCTGATACATTATTATCTAGTGTGCCTGCCGACTAAAAATTGGTCATGGTAAGAGACCTCTGCTCAGCTTTCTTCAGCATTCAGCTCATAAAGAGAGTCAATGCTTGTTTGCCTTTACTTGGAAAAATCAACAGTACACCTGGACTGTAATACCGCAAGGGTTTCTTGAAGCCCCTTCATATTTTTCCCAGGCATTGCATCAGGACTTAAAAACCCTACATTTCCTGAAAATTTCACTCTTATTCAGTATGTAGAAGACTTGTTATTGTGCTCTCCCACAAAAGAAGGCTCTGAAATTGACTCAGTTTACCTCATACAGCAATTTGCTTGTAAAGATCATAAGGCTTCAATGGAAAAACCAGTTCTCAAGAGAAAAAATCCATTTGGGACATGACTGTTGAAGGGATTTCACTTACAAGTCCCAGGAACTGTAGAAAGTCTATTAAATTCCAACCAAACTCAGCATTTTTGAGCAAGCAGACCAAACTCTTATGAAATTCTTCTCCTATCTCCTTCTAATCTTCATCTAAAATGCTGCAAACTACTTAACGTTGCTACTCTACTACCTCTGCCTGACAATGGTGAGAATCACAATTGTCTAAGTATAGTATCAGAAATAGTGGCCCCTTGTGTTGGTTTATGAGATTCTCCATTGAATGATCCTGAGTTAATATTTTTGTTGATGGATCCTACACCAAACA
>NW_007832753.1:0-761 GCF_000696425.1 Galeopterus variegatus
CTGCACTCTGGCCACACGTCAGGGGCACAATCTTTGAAACTGGCACGATGGAGTGGGCCCCGGAGTCCTCTCTGGAGCTGCGTCCGAGATCGGGTGGATCGGGTTTAGCTGGGGAGGCGTCATTCATTCATTCAACAAGCATCTGTGTGAGTACCATTGTAAGGCATTGTGCTAGGTGCTGGAGATGCCATGAACAAGCCTGGTGGGGGCTTTGCCACCCAGGTGAGTGCATCTCATAACCAAAAACAGACCCCCAAAAAAGTTTTGAAACCAAAGAGAGGTGATGGTCACACGACATTCTGAATACACTACATGTCACTGATTATACACTTTAAAACTGTAAACTGTATGTTATATGAATTTCACCTCAATTTAAAAAGAAAGTAGGGCCGAGCCCATGGCGCACTCAGGAGAGTGCGGCGCTGGGAGCGCAGCAGCACTCCCGCTGCGGGTTCAGATCCTATATAGGGATGACTGGCTGAACGCAGTGCAGCCGGTCTCGAAAAGGACAAAAATAAATAAATAAATAAATAAATAATAAAATAAAAAGAAAGCAGACCCCCATGGGGGAGGTTCCACCTCTAGCTTTTCTGTATTTCTCTACTTGCCAGGAAGACAAATGCCACCCTGCCCTAGTGTGGACAATGGGGGAGGCTAGTATGTCTGTTACCACTCCAGAGCCTTCCTGTCTCTGGAGCAGGAAGACCCTCAGAGCAGTCTTTTCTGTCCTTCTCCATTCTCCATTTCAGAGCACAATTCCA
>NW_007832754.1:0-761 GCF_000696425.1 Galeopterus variegatus
AGCCAGTGAGTGGGAACCGGTCTGTATGTGGGATCCGAACCCTCGGCGGGAGGGCCTCCGCACTCCCAAGCGGCGCACTGTAGCAGTGTGCCACCGGGCCAGCCCATCCCTTCCTCATTCTGCCCTCAGTATTTAACATTTAAAAATTCATCTGGGTTCTGAAGTAATCCCACTGAAAAGGTTAGGGAGATTAAGTACTAATTTGAATTTTTATGTGAATTTGTTTTAAAGGAATAGCTTTCCCAGGAACTGTTTGTTATCAATATGCTGAGAAAATGGAGGTGTGTGCTGGGGCGGGTAGGACTGTGGGTATCCAGAGAGGAACATGAAGGCATTGGGTCTTTCTTTAGGGATTGGGAATGTAAAGCACCATAAGGTATGAAAACTGGAGATGGAAACTGCATATAGATAACCTTGTCTGTTTTGAAAACTTACTAATGCCAGCCTTAGCCACCTTTTCTTCCAAAGAAATCCATCAGAGCAGTGTGGGAAGTGGAAAACCCCTTGGCTGGGTTCTAGAGCCAACTCTGCTACTAACTGCACAAATTGGGCATGTTCCCTTCGCTCGCTGGCCCCTCAGTCTGCAATAAGGAATAGTGAAGCTAGATGATTTTAAGGATCCTTCCAGCTAAGATATTTTATGAAATGCCATAAACAGCTATCATCTACCTACTGTCCTGTTCCTCTTCCACCCTCCTCCTCAGGTCTGTTGCAGATTGAATGGAGAGGCGGGGACAGAGAGAGAGCCTAGCTAGGGATCA
>NW_007832755.1:0-761 GCF_000696425.1 Galeopterus variegatus
AACTTACAATTTTATTTATTTATTTATTTTATTTATTTATCTTTTCCTTTTTGTCTTTTTTTACTGACTGGTAACGGGATAGCAACCCTTGGTGTTGCGCCCACACCGTGCTCAGCCAGTGAGCGGGAACCAGTCTCCACATGGGATCCAAACCCTCGGCAGGAGCGCCGCCGCACTCCCAAGCAGCGCACTCTCCAGTGTGCCACCGGGGGAGCCCTACCTTACAATTTTAAATATTTTTTACTGGAACTCAGAAGGCAAAAAAGCATTTAAATTCCAAACACAATGGACAATTTTTCTTGGGAGCCAAAGGATATACAGAGCCGAATATTAGTTCTATTTCTATTACTGGGAAGGGAATGACTGAGGAGGAGTAGACTACGCCTCTGGATCTTAACTTCTTTTCAACAGACAGACATCTGAAGACATTGCAGAGATAATTTCTTCCAGTTCTCTAAATTTGATGTGCAAAGATTCATTCTCACTGACTTCATGGTACGGGACACTGATCCTTAGTGTGGGTTGTCTACTTTCCAGATTCCTCCAAACACCCTAAAATCCACTATATAGGGCAGAGGTAATAAGTAGTGTTTATGAATGTTAGACAAAATCTTCTTTCTACCGCTAAACAGGCAGTGGAAGACCTTAACTCTTAGTTAGACTGGTGAGTTCTAGCACCATTGTCTTTTCCCACCTGTTGACACATGTATCTATTAGCTATAATCCTGGTCTGGGTTCAGGTGTACTCTGTTTCAACCTTT
>NW_007832756.1:0-761 GCF_000696425.1 Galeopterus variegatus
ATTGGAAACAAACATAAATAATCAGATGGCAATGTAATATATTTTTATTCAAAATGTTAGAAGAATACAATGAGAGAGAGTGTTTAGCTCTCCCTTGGGCAGCCGGAGAAGTTCAGGTTTTAATTCCCAGCATCAAAGGAAGTGACACACAAATCTTGTCTCAAAGAAGAAATAAATGTTTGCGAGATAGGGAAGGCATAATGAACTTCCAGACTGAAAATAATTGTAGCACAGTCAGATTTGAAAGTATTACATCAAGTTAAATTGTAGTTATTTCTGAGTGGATCAAGTTCTTGACTGTGCAGTTATAAATTATAGATGCTTAACAGCCACTGTATGCATCGAATTATAATTACCCCATAAACCTTAAATGAATTTCCCAAGTCACCTTGATTAGAGCATATAGAACTATCTGTGTGCTTTAAAAGGATCAGTAGTTGGGGGAGGCCCAGTATTTAAGGTTAGCATACTTAGAATTTATTTTCTTATAATTCATATTTTTCTCTTCATTTTAAAAAATATTTAGTAACATAAAATGGAGCAACACTTGTTCCTTTTGTAAAAGGAGAGAGGAGTAGAGGTGAGCTTTCTGGGTTTATTTGTTTGTTTATTATTATTTTGGTGATGTCTTTGGTGTTAATTTTATGTTTATTTTAGCATGGATGGAAATAACATTAGATTACATCACAGCTTCAGACACTGCTCGTGGGCCCTGCTGTAATTTGTGGCTTTGGATTTACTACTGGAAAAATTATTCACTT
>NW_007832757.1:0-761 GCF_000696425.1 Galeopterus variegatus
AACTATTAGATGAAGAAGATATAATTCTCCATATAGGGAGGAGAATGTGCCCTAGAAAAGCTATAATATGATTATCCCATTATCCAATCTGTGTTAAGGCCAGATGGTGATCACATAGGTTTAGGACCATTTTTCATTTATAACATCAGCCAAAACAAATTGAAAGAGCACTTTTTTGGTCCTGGGATGGAGAATGGATACATAAATGCTGCCAGGCATGGGTGATAGAGGAAAATCCTTCCATCTTCATTTATAAAGCATCTACTTCATAGCTCTGTGCATAAGGGCTCACATTTGATCCAGACTTAGACTAATCATGTGACATTAGGAGAGAGAAAATGTTCATCTAGATTCAAAAAGTTGCCTCAAAATACCATTTCATCACTGGCCACTGTAATATTATTTTACAAATAGTGAAAATGATACCCTGGGGATTTAAGGGCATTCGCAAAGATCTGCTAGTATAATAACTTCAGTTTTATTCAAGAGAAGTTAACCTCTCCTAAAACTAACTCATGGGCACCATGTCATCTTTACTGGTTAATGTCACCTTCTGCTGTCATCTAGAACATATTATAACCCATCTAGCTTTCTTTCATTTTCTTGGTCAGGCTGTTTTTAAAACATTAGAAAAGAGGTCATCTCATCAATATTCCAGTGCTACAATTCACTGAAAACTAATAAAATAAAACAAGCATTAACACTGAGATAATTTTCTACTCAACAAATGAAAAATGTCCATTTCTATACAATCTGATTTA
>NW_007832758.1:0-761 GCF_000696425.1 Galeopterus variegatus
AGAAGCTTTTTAGTTTGATATAATCCCATTTATTTTTTCTTTTGTTGCCTGTGCTTTTGAGATCTTATTCATAAAGTCTTTGCCCAGTCCTACATCCTGAAGCATTTTCCCTGTGTTTTCTTCTAGGAGTTTTATAGTTTCAGGTCTCAGACTTAAGTCTTTAATCCATTTTGAGTTGATTTTGGTATATGGTAAGAAATAGGGATCTGGTTTCATTCTCCTATACATGGATATTCAGTTTTCCCAACACCATTTATTGAAAAGGTTGTCCTTTCCCTACTGTATGTTCTTGGTGCCTTTGCCAAAGATCTGTTGGCTTTAAATATGTGAATTAATTTCTGGGTTCTCTATTTTGTTCCTTTTGTCCATGTGTCTGTTTTTATGCCTGTGCCAGCTGTTTTGGTTTCTATAGCTTTGCAGTATTTTTTGAAGTCAGGTAATATAGTGCCTCCAACTTTAGTCTTTTTACTCAGGATTGCTTTGGCTATTCAGGGTCTTTAATGTTCCATATAAATGTTAAAATTGTTTTTTCTGTTTCTGTGAAAAATGTCATTGGTATTTTGATGGGAATTTCATTGAATCTGTAGATTGCTTTGGATGGTATGGATATTTTCATAACATTAGTTCTTCCAATCCATGGAATGTCTTTCCATTTTTTTGTGTGTCCTCCTTAATTTCTTTCATCAGTGTTTTGTAGTTTTCATTGTAGAGATCTTTTACATCTTTGTTTAAATTTAAATTTATTCTTAAGGTTTTTTTTT
>NW_007832759.1:0-761 GCF_000696425.1 Galeopterus variegatus
TCATTGTAGATTAGTTGATCAGTGATTTATTCATTTTTTGTTGCTCTTGGAAATGCAAATACTACTCTGGCAGCACGGCGCACACTTCTCAAGCTAGCTCTGTCTTCTGGCACGCCCGCTCCAGACCCGTCGCCATCTTCTGCCTTATCCTGACGTGGCAGGTTCCCACGGCGGACGAAGGTTTTACTCTCTCATTTTCAGTGGTCAACCCTCCGATGCGCCGTCTTCCTCACGGTGTCCCCCTTATCCAGGCCCCACGTTTGGGTGCCAAAAATGTCCCGACCTGCGGGATATTCAACGCAGACCCTGGAGGGGGGAGTGGGAAGTGGATGGGACAAGAGACGTGAGAAATGGAGACCAGACAGTATTCTGATCAAGTCTCCTGTATCATCTTTTAATTCTATTTTTCCACCAACTTTCTGAAGTACCCTCATATGTCTGTTAGTTCTAATAGCTTTTTGAGTTGTTGACTGTAGGTTTTTTATGTTTGCTATCATGACATCTTTGAATAAAGGCAGATGTATTTCTTTCTTTAATTTTTTTTTCTTGTTTTATTATTGGTCAAGATCTCCAGGACAATGTTGAAAAGGAGTGATCCATTTTCTTTTTTTGGTAGGGCTGGTACAGGGATTGAACCCTGGACCTTCATGTTATCAGCACCATGCTCTAACCAACTGACCTAATTGGCCAGCCCTATTTTTTAAAAAATAAATCATTGTTGAATCCTTTCTAATGCTTTTTCCGCATCTATTGAAAAAAAA
>NW_007832760.1:0-761 GCF_000696425.1 Galeopterus variegatus
AAGAATTTTTATCACCCTCCTTAACAGCACACGCAGCCATTGCTCATCCTGTTCTTCCCACCGTGCCAGAAGGACAAGCTCTGTCAGAAGTATCAGAAGAAACTGCAAAGAGGGTTTCAGATTGCAACAGAAAAACTAGGCTCTGCTTAGGAAATGGGAATTTACATCCGAAAACCGAGTTGTGCATTTGTTTAGAATATGTATAGCAAAATATGTTGCATGTAGTTTGAAATAAGGCTAACTTATTTGTCTGAGTTAGACAGCAAGTGTGGTATTAAAAAAAGTCAAAGTAAATGTTTGAATAATGTTCAGCTTGTTTTGTTAATTTTCTGAATACTGTCAACACACTTGTCTAAGTTTGCCTTGTGATGCAGTGGCAGCGCTTCGAATTATTTTTCAAAGAGTACTGTTCACATGCATTGTTTTTGTGTGTCAAACTAAACACAGGCAGTTCCGTACCAGCTGTGATGTTGTGCATACCATATGGACCATTTTAAAGAAACTTAAAAAACTTCAAATAGATTCAACAATTATATTACTCACTGTTGCATTTTAAAGTCACTTAAAAAAATCTACTTCTTGTAGGTTTTGCAGATAGGTGGCTATTTAAAAAACCTCTCCCCTTTGAATGTCATACTATAATCTGTCAGGCAAAAAGCTACATATACACTGTGGGAAAATTTCTTTGGAAGAATGATATTTTGTAAAACATTTTTTTTTCAAGTAGAAATTTTATGAAAATTGATCTCTAAAAAAAAAAA
>NW_007832761.1:0-761 GCF_000696425.1 Galeopterus variegatus
TATCTTTACCTGGTTTTGGTATCAGGGTGATGTTTGCTTTGTAACATGAGTTTGGGAGAATTACCTCTGTTTTGATCTTTTGGAATAGTTTGTAAAGAATTGGTGTCAATTTCTCTTTGAATGTTTGTTAAAATTCTGCTGTGAATCCATCTGGTCCTGGGCTTTTCTTTGTTTGGAGCCTTCTGATAACAGCTTCAATCTCTTTTATTGTTATTAGTCTGTTCAGATTTCCTACATCCTCTTGGCTCAGTTTTGGTAGTTTGTGTGTGTCCAGAAATTTATCCATTAGTCTGTTCAGATTTCCTGCATCCTCTTGTCTCAGTTTTGGTAGTTTGTGTGTGTCCAGAAATTTATCCATTTCCTCCAGATTTTCAGATTTGTTGGCCTGTAATTGTTTATAGTAGTCTCTAATGATTCCCTGTGTTTCTGATGTGTCAGTTGTAATCTCACCTTTTTCATTTCTAATGTACTTATTTGGGTCTTCTCTCTTCTTTTCTTAGTTAATCTTACTAAAGTTTTGTTGATTTTATTTATCTTCTCAAAAAACCAACTTTTTGATTCATTGATCTTTTGTATTGTTTTGGGTTTCAATTTTATTAAGTTCTGCTCTGATCTTAATGATTTCTTTCCATCTGCTAAGTTTGGATTTGGACTATTCTTGTTTTTCTAGTTATTTAAGGTGAAGTAGTGGATTGTTCACTTACCATCTTTCCATTCTTCTGAAGTAAGCATTTAATGTGATAAATTTCCCTCTTAGTACT
>NW_007832762.1:0-761 GCF_000696425.1 Galeopterus variegatus
TCCCATGCTCTTGGATTGGAAGAATCAACATTGTGAAAATATCCATATTACCCAAAGTGATTTACAGACTCAATGGAGTCCCCATTAAAATTTCAATGACATTTTTCTCAGAAATGGAAAAAAACTATCCAGACATTTATATGGAATAACAGAAGACTACATATAGCCAAAGCAATCCTGAGCAAAAAAAATAAAGCTGGAGACATAACACTACCTGACTTTAAAATATATTACAAAACTATAATTACCAAAACAGCATGATACTGGCATAAAAACAGAAAAATGGATCAATAGAATAGAATAGGGAAACCAGAAATCAACCCATACACCACAGCCATCGGATCTTTGACAAAGGCAGCAAGTCTACGCAACTGGGAAGAGATTGCCTCTTCAACAAATGGTGCTGGGAAAACTGGATATTCATATGCAGGAGAATGAAATTAAACCTGTCCCTCTCACTGTATACCAAAATCAACTCAAAATGGATTGAAGAATTAAATATATATCCCAAAACAATAAAACTCCTTACAGAAAACATTGGGGAACTCCAGGAAGTAGGAGTGGGTTCAGACTTCATGAATAGGACCCCAAAGGCACAGTCAACTAAAGGAAAAATAAACAAATGTGATTTTATCAAATTAAAATGATTTTGCACAGCAAAAGAAACAATCAACAGAGTGAAAAGACAACTAACATAGTGAGAAAAAATATTTGCAAAATATACATCTGACATAGAATTAATATCCAGAATATACAAGGAA
>NW_007832763.1:0-761 GCF_000696425.1 Galeopterus variegatus
CTGGATTCCATATTAAAAATTAAAACAGAAATTTTTCATTCGAGAATAACAATAATAAACCTATTACGTATTAATATAAATCAATGTTAACATAAATATTTTAAATAAAAAATAACTATTTTTCAAAACAATAAAAATTTAGTAAGGAAGAGTGTCACTGTTGAACATTTTTTTCAAACCTCTTTTATGGCTTAATGGAAGACAGCTGGATTCTCAGATCTGCTTCTGCATTCAATCTATTACAATATTACACTACATGTAGACTCTGGAAAATGTTATTGTCTACTCATGAGAAAACAAGAAGGAAAGAAAAAATAGCATTTTAGAATTATTATTAAGATAGTTTTGACCTTACAGTTTCCCTGAAAGGATTTTGAGGACTTCTAGGGGTCCCTGGACCACACTTTGAGAACCTCTGGCTTAGCCAATAAATTTGATGTCCTACTGATTCTGCTGGTCTGATTGATAGTACAATAATATTCATGGTTGGTATCACTCAAGCTTAAATAGACTATTTAGTAGCATAAAGTATGGAAAAACATGAATATAAATTTAGATCTGTAAGTTCTAGAATTTTTACATGCCTTGCAGAAAGATCAGGACCTTTGTCATTGCCGTTTTTGCAGATGTGAGAAATAATATTACTTTCCCAGGTTTTTTATTTTCTTAGAGTCTTGTTTTAGTCTGTTTTGTGTTGCTTTAACAGAAATACCTGAGACTGGGTGATTTATAAAGAACAGAGGTTTATTTGGCTTACGATT
>NW_007832764.1:0-761 GCF_000696425.1 Galeopterus variegatus
TAACACATATCATTTTTACAGTGCTATATTTTCTAATTTTGTTGTTTTGATTGGGTGGTTTAAAAAATAAAGCATTTTATATACTTCCTAGTCAAATGTTGTTCTCAGTTGCTCTTGAATTTATTTCCCAAGTTAATCCATTTAAGAGAAGTATATTTGCCACCATATTTTACAGATTGCCCTACTTTTTCTTTTTGTGATACTAAGTAAAAATGTTTTAAACCACATGCCCATCTAAAAATCAGCCCTATTAAACTAGCTGTTCCCATACTATCTTCATCTTTATATGACTGCCACATTCATTAAGACAAATGTCTAGCTGTAAAAATAAAACTTAAAAACTGAAAACCTTAAGTTTTAAACTCTAAGGGGTATTTTTCCTAAAGTCCCCATGACAGGAGACTTCTGAGCAGGGGAACTTTGTATATTAGTGGAATACTAGGAAATGGACCCAAGAAAGATAATATGAATATTTTTGGTGTCACTAAAATAAAATAAAAATAGGTGTACTATATTGCATTTATATATTTAAATTACTATTATCAAAAAGGAAATTTTTCTGCTCCTGCTGATGGATGGCAGGCTGACAGGATATTTAGTTTAAATGTCTATCAATATCCCAAATTGCCAAGTAAACTAAGCACACCCTTTCCCCTCCTTAAAGCAGTTAGAAACTGGAGTACATTTGGGGCAATGAGCTAAACAGAGGGAAAGGAAATGTCAATGTGGAAATGTGTCAGACACTACCAGGGGTTAAGCAG
>NW_007832765.1:0-761 GCF_000696425.1 Galeopterus variegatus
CCCCTGGAAATCCCCGGGTACTTTCTTCTCCACAGTTGCTGTCTCAGCATCCCACATGTAGTCCCTGCCAAGTACCACATCCGATGTACAGTTCTCCAGCTCCATGGAGGTCCAGTGTGAGGTCTCCTGGGTTAGGTCAGTGCATTTCCTTCCTTCCTGACCTTGACAGATGCCAACTTTGCTCTTTCAGGGACCGTCATGTTGGAATCTCAAACTATTTGAGGTCAAGCCTAGCTTTGGTTTCAGATCTGTGTGACTCCAGAAACTCAGATACAGGCACCAAAAAAAGAAAAGAAAAGACTATACCCCACCACACCAAATTAGAGTTTTTGTCTCAAAAATATAATTCACCTCCCCACTTTGCCATCTTGCTTCTGTTTTCCTTGGGCTCTGGTAGTTGCCTGACTAATTTAACTCAGTCCAACGAAGGGACTTAAAAGTTAATGAATGCTCCGAGCTTCTTTCTCCTTTTCTAACCACTGACAGTGTTCTGGGACAAATTTTATAATTAACCAACCACAGAAAGATGACGGGAGGCCCTTGCAAGATCTACAGCATAATCACAAATGAAAATTACTATGCATGTATATTGAGTTTGACTTCAAATTGAATCCCAGTTTTGTATCCTACTCTTCAATATAATTATTCTTTTACTATTGAAAAAAGAGTTTTCAATTTTTCCAATGAGAAAAACCGATGCTCCAATAAGACACGCCACATATTTCTTGTGGCACTGTGTACTTCCCGACATACTTCTCTAT
>NW_007832766.1:0-761 GCF_000696425.1 Galeopterus variegatus
TCTCTCCTCCCTGGAGGAGGTGGCTGGGTTGGGAGGGCGGATAGAGCTGAAAGTCTAATCATGTCTTGGCCTTACTAGCAACCAGCCCCCATACTGAAGTTATCTAGGGGGCCCCAGCCACCAGTAATCTCATTAGCATACAAAAGACACTTTTATCACTTTGGAGCATCCAAGGGTTTCGGTAGCTGTGGGCTAGGAAACAGGACAAAGGTCAAATATTTATTGTTTATTATACCACAGATACAATTAACTCTTCTGTGTTTAACAAGATCAGAGATAAGTGGTTGTAATAATCAGTTCAGCTGCTCAACCAGGCCATTGTGGACCCAGGTTCTGTCTTTCTGCTCTGCCGTCCTTAGCAGGTTGGCCTTTGCCTTGGTTTGGAAAGGGTCCTCTCATGGGCACAGCATGGCTTTCACAGCTCAAGGCATTCCAATCACATCCAAGGCAAGCTAGAAGAAGGAAGAGGCAGTGCAAGCGGCATCTGTCCTTTCAGCAGAAAAACAAGTTCTTCTCAATAGCCTCTAAGAGGCTCCTGCTTACATCCTATTGACCAGAACTGTGTCATGTGATCCTCTGAAGCTAAAAGTCCCTCTGTAGCCTGTACAGTTCTATATAGTAGAGTGTTCAGATTCTACTACCTCTATACTGGAGACTGGCATGGGAGAAGAGGATTGGGATTGGTGTTAGGTTGCCCGATCAGCAATTCATAGAAAGGGTCAAGAAATCATACCCATAAGTAGATGATAGATCAATTGATA
>NW_007832767.1:0-761 GCF_000696425.1 Galeopterus variegatus
AATGGAAATACAAGAAAGTGTGGTGTCCTGGAAGGTTATTGGAAAATGATGTCAAGTAGCACAAAGTAACCAAAGGTGTCAAATTGCTATTGAATGGTAAAACGAGATGACATGGATAATAATATATCTGTTAAGTAGGAATAGAATTATTCTAACCGTTTGAAAGCCCTTGCTTCTTCCCAGTGCTCAGGCTGCAATTTTTTTTTTTCTAATCACTGATCCACCATAGTAACTTCTCTCTTCAAGTCTTATTAATGTTTTTGTTTTATGTTTTCTGGATTTGAAGACGTGAAATTACTTGAAAAACATAGATCAGATAATCTTTGGGTAATTTTGGAGAAAATGTTCTTTACTATGCAGGTGAATTTTTTTTACCAGTCATCTACTCAATACATAGAGTGTGGTAGACATTTATCATTCTTTTAGCATCTGAACTTCTCAGCCACTGCTCTGGGTTAAATGTGTTCCCCCAAAGTTCACATATTGGGAACTTGACACCCATTATAACAGTGTTAAGAGGGTGACAAATCCAATTATGGTATTTGAAAGATGGGGCCTTTAAGAGGTGATTTGATTTTGAGGACTGTACCCTCCTGAATGGATTAACCTATTCATGGAATAATGGGTGTGGTTCTGATGGCTTTAAAAGGAGAGCAAGTGAGGTTATCTCTTGCTCAGCTCCTTCTTGCCATGTGACACCCTGGTCACCATGGGACCCTGTGGAGAGTTCCCACCCAGAAGAAGGCCCTCACCAGATGTAC
>NW_007832768.1:0-761 GCF_000696425.1 Galeopterus variegatus
GGAGTGTGATCAGGAGATCAGGATTATAGTAAAAGAAATACAAAGAGAAGGAATTATTATTCCATGTAGAATTTTGCAGTAAGTAAAATGTTAAAGATTTCTTAAAGAATATTAAAAGTCAAACCCAGAGGTCTCAGATAAAGGTGTTTCTTCTTTATTGTACAGATTTTACATCTCCCATCGATGCGGGCTAGGCCTTCGGATTGATTTGCTATTCTAAAGAATGAGGAAGATAAAAAGGTAGAGAAAGACTGAAACTCTCTTTGTGGAGCTGGGAGATTTTGAGATGAATAGGAAAGGAGATAGAAGAGGCAGAAGAGCAAACACATGGGTCCTTATCTCTTTTCTCCATGTCAAATGTTTTTAGATAGGTGATCTACAAATGCCAAGCATAGGGCTTTTGACCAGAATAAAGTTTGCGACTCTGGGAGGAGTTTGCCTCAGCACACTGTCCCTGTGACAGTTTGAGGGTGGCCACCTGTCAGGGAAACACAGTGGCACAGTGTGATCCCAGAGAGGGCAATGTTTAGCATCCCTGAGTCAATCCTCTTTCCTGTGGCATGCATATAGTCCCATGTTCTGAGGAGGGACTTAAAAGGTGGTTGAGTGGAAAGTTGGCAGATTTTCCATGTGGCCTCTTTGTGGGTGACTCTGCAGATGGACTGCCTGCAGAAAGGCAGAGTGGTTTACATTGCAAGGAGGAGTAAAAATGAGGTCAGCTTAGCCATTGATCACTAATAGACCCTGACCAAATTGGGAGA
>NW_007832769.1:0-761 GCF_000696425.1 Galeopterus variegatus
CCATATATATTTTATGCTGCAGCCACACTGAACTAACCATGGTCCTGCTACGCCACCCACCGTACTATTTCATGTCCCTGGGCCTTTGCAAATGCATGTAATAGTATCACCCCTTCTCTTCTTTCTGGAACCACTCTGTCTGGCTTCACTTATGATGTGTCTTCTCTCACACTCATTTCCCCCCAGATTAAGGCACTGCCTTCATTCTCTGTGCCTTGCCCATATTTTTAGTCTTGTACTTATTACCTGGTGTTACAGTGTGTTTGTTTATTAGTTTGTCTCCCCCATTTGACTATGAGTTCCTTGAGGGCATGAGTCCATGGCTTTATTCATTTCTGTATTCTAGGACTGAAGAAACAACACAGACCCACTGACTCAAACAATATTTGTTTCACAGTTAAATTCAAATAGGGAGTAAATATTTATATTATTAAACCAGATACTACAGAGTTTTTTGTTGATTTTTTTCTTTGCAACAATGAGGTCGGCTATCATATTTAAAATATTTTATAAAACAAGGCACATTTATATAAACGAAGAGTAGTTCAAACAACAGCCAGTCTGGGGTTTCTAGGATTAATTTCTCTTGATTCAAGTATTGCTCTAAGTGCTGAGGGAAATAATAAAGATGGACTATGATACATTCTGTTTCCTCAAGGACCTTTCAGTCTGGAAGGACATAAGACAAAGAGAGTAGAAGTAAAGCAAAATTCATGCCAGTAGAGGTGAATCAAAAAGAGTTCTGGAGCTTTTTTTTTTTT
>NW_007832770.1:0-761 GCF_000696425.1 Galeopterus variegatus
CCATTTACATGATATTCTTAAAGTGACAAAATTATAGCAAGAAAGGAACTAATGTGAGCATCAAGAATAATAGCAGCCACAGCCCCTGCAAGGGACTGAAACACATGGCCTCATCATGATCTAAAAAAAACCAAAAAACTTTGATCCTCTTTGGAGCTTGCTAGGGCACACCTATTATTTGGAAAACTGGTAAATAACAGGACACAATCCAGCATTCCCAAAAGAAAAAACGAGGAGAGGAATCACTCAGCTTTGGAGTGATTTGCCTGTAGCGGCCAAATCAGGTCATCAGCCGGGACGACCCAGCAGGGGTCAGGGGTGGGGAGGCCTTAGTGCTGGGCTCGGAGTCTGGACATTCCCATTCTCCCTGCTGCTCCTAGATCTTAGATGGCAGCATGTCCTGTTTGGTCCCTGGCCTATGGGGCTGCTGATGTGAGAAATGATAAGGCTACCTTGAGGAAACGGATTGCTTCACTTGGCTGTCACCACACGTACTACATAACAAAAAACTTTGAAACCTCGGTGGCATGCCTCAGAAGCATTCACTTTTGCTCACAAGTCTATTTATAATTGGCTGGGCAGTTCTCCCAATCTGATCTGTTCTGGGCCTGGCAGGATCCATCCATGTATTAGCGTTCAGCTGAGGGTCTGCATTGTGGCCCTGCTGACCTTGGCTGCATGTGCAGGGCTTCAGCGGGACGGCCAGGCTGGCCTGGCTTTGCTCCATGTGTCCCGTCCTCCCACAGGCTAGCCCAGACATG
>NW_007832771.1:0-761 GCF_000696425.1 Galeopterus variegatus
GAGCTTACACTCCTTGTCCATTCTGCCCTGCTTCTCCCTGCTCTATTCCTCTCATACACCTCAGCTCCAGGCATGCCACCCAGTAAAAAGCAAGCCTTCCAGGCTGAGATGGCCTTTCCTCCTGGAGGACGGAGATGCATCTCTCTCCCCAAGACAAGCATTCCCACAGTGGCTGCTGCTGGACCTAAAAGCTGTACATTTGCTTCTGTGTTGGGGTTTTACCATTTAATTCTTTTGTGCCTGCTTACTCCTTGGCAAATTTCTACCATCCACACTGCCCCCATCAAACCCCTCCCAGCCAGGAAAGGACCGAGGACCACCATCCTCTCCAGCACTGGTCCTACCTCAACACTGCCAACTTATCCATCAACACTTCCAAGGACATCCAAGCTCCAGCTCTGCCAGCTGCATTCATCAGGTCCCTTGATTGCAAGTGACAGAAACTCAGTTGAATGCACTGAACATAATAGAATAGAATAGAATAGAATAGAACAGAACAGAATAGAAATCAGCTAATATAACTGGGAGATATGGGGATGGCGACAGGACTAAATCCAGAGTTCAAATATACTAACAATAATTCATTTTCCCCTGCCTGCCCCCACCCCACCACCTCTAGCACTTCTCGTGTGCCTCACTCTTGCCACCTTCAGACAGGCTCCCTACGACTTAAAGAGAAGGGATTCCAGGATTCCCATACCTACAGCTTCCCAGTCTATCAACTGCAGTGGGAATGGAACCAACTTCCTGCTGCCAGTGTC
>NW_007832772.1:0-761 GCF_000696425.1 Galeopterus variegatus
AAAAAAGCTATTTGGGAAAAATAAATTGATTTTCTTTTTAAATTAAAAAAATACACATATAATTATAAAATACATCACATACCTCCTTCCATCTACTGGTTTTCCATGAAGGGCACCTGCCAGATCTACAAGCTTTGTGAGTTCGAGGTTTCTGTAGATGACTGCAATATTTTTCTTCTAATTTTCCTTGGAATTGGTCAATGCAAAGGACCTCACGGTACTTTATACCTTTGCCACAAGAAGCTGAGCACTAAAAAAGAAATACGAATGCACTTTAATTTTTTTGATTAATTTATCTGCAAGTATAAAATAAAACACTCAAACATCATTGCTTTTACATTTTTATCAAGATATACTCCAATATTTCTAATTAGACAGAGATTGAAATTTGCCAATCTGCCCTGGACCATCATTTCATGATATCATAAGGTATTCATTCATTCTACAAAAAAAGAGAAAATAATAATAATAATTGATTGTCCACAATGTACTGGCACTCTTCTGGCACACAAATGCTTTAGATCTTCTAAGGTAAAAGACTGTCTTCAACTAACTTCTTTTATCATTCATAGGCAATAAAAACTTGCTTTCAGTTTTGTAAAGTCACCACCTATTCTATTTTTTTCCATACGCTTTTCCACACTGCAAAATATGCTTTCTATGTTAAAAAAAAATTAAATCTCTCTCAGTGTAGGAAACTGTGACGGAGAAAGCAGAAATTTTATTTTTTAAAGTGCAATTCAGTTCAGGTTTTTTTTGTT
>NW_007832773.1:0-761 GCF_000696425.1 Galeopterus variegatus
TTATGTGAAATATAAAAATAAATAAATAATAATAAAAAAGAACAGCTTAAAAATAAAAAAAAAATAAATTAAAATCTAAACAAACCTCTACTACACAACACCTACTTTAAATTGTTCCTTGTTTTCACAACCAGACTTCTGGTTTATTTTCCTCTTATCTTGATATCTCTTCATACTCTTTAACAGAGATGAGCATCCACCTGTTTGCTTTTCCAGCATCCCTTTTTCAACCTAGAGAGGCTTCCCTCACTGTTTCAATGGAATTACTTTTTCTTAATTAAAAGGATGCAGTTTTGGAAGAGAAAGACCAACAGAGTGCACGTAGCTGTTCCCTCATTCAAGGCTAGGTCATAAATGACTCCAAAGCACAAGAGCTTTATTCGACAGCCATTTATTGACTGCAGCCACAGCTTGGCTGCTCTTTGCTGCTTTGTGCTTGGCTTCCATCGCACATGGGGCTGGGCTCATGTTTGCTCTACACATGTTCATTCTGTGGCTCAGGCTGAAGGCACAATGACTGTCCAGAAGAAACTCTTTCATCATGGTGGTGAGACGCGTGAGAGCAAGGTTAACCTAATGAGTGTATTTCAAGGTTCTGTTACTGGCAGCGCCACTGGTAGCCATTTTTCCTAAAATGAGAAAAATCCCATTGGCGAGAATAACACTTATATGCACAAAAGTCAGGGATTACATGCAGAGTATCCTGACATTCAAAGACACTGATTCCAGTTGTACCTGAGGCCTAGCTGTGATGGTAGTTT
>NW_007832774.1:0-761 GCF_000696425.1 Galeopterus variegatus
GGGAGGGGTCGGTGATGGGCCATAATAATCATATACATTGTATATTGACAAAATAAAAATTGAACAAAAAAAATGCACTAGAAGAGATGGACAGCAGATCTGAGGAAAGAGTCAGAAAATTTTGAAAGCAGATTGGTAGAATGATCCAATCTGAACAGAAACAACAACAACAATATAAGTAAATAAAAATAAACAGAGCCTTAACCTGTGGGAAACCATCAGACATATCAGTTCTCGCATAATTGGAGTAGAGGAAGAAGAGGAGAAAGAGAAGGGGGTTAAAAAAAAAACCCAAACCCCCCAAACTTAAAGACCCATCTGTTTAATACACAAGAGGACAGTAAAGGAGGCATAGGAGAACAAAAAAGGCATAGAAGAAACAGGGAAATGGCAAATGTAAATCCAGCCACAGCAATAATCACATTAAATGTAAACGGATTAAACACTTCAATCAAAGAGCAAATACTGACGGACTGGATGAAAAGCCAAGATCCAACTTTATGCTGTCTATGATTGAAACACTCCCGATTCATAGACACAAATAGGTTGAAAGTGAAATTATGGAAAAAGAAATACCATGCAAACTGTAATGGTGAGAGCTGGAAAGGCTGCATTATTATCAGACAAAACAGACTTTTAGGGCTGGCCCGTGGCTCACTCGGGAGAGTGCGGTGCTGATGACGCCAAGGCCACGGGTTCAGATCCCATATAGGGATGGCCAGTTCGCTCACTGGCTGAGTGTGGTGCTGACAACACCAAGC
>NW_007832775.1:0-761 GCF_000696425.1 Galeopterus variegatus
TCAGTTTGACTAGAAGAAAATTTATTTGTATTTCCCTGATGGTTGATGAGCCTCTTTTCATGTTTGTTGGTTTGTTGATCCTTCAAGTTGTCTCTCCTGTGAATTTCTGGTTTTCCTAATGCGTCGCTTGTCTCTGGGCCCTGGAGCAGACTCCTTTGCCTGTTCCATGCAACAGTGTCTCATCCATCAGTACATCCCTGCATCTCCCACATACAGGGCTGGCCCTTGGTGAATGTTTGCTGGAAAGGGAGCATGAAGGAGACGAACACACAGGAACCAGAGAAGCCAGGCTGACTGTTCCACGTGGTGTCACCTGCATGGGCACTGTGCCCGTTCAGGAGACAGGGCTGCCTGCAACCCAGGCACTAGGAAATAGAAAGGTTGTGAGGGCCAGGTAGGGCAGGAAGATAGCAGTTGAGGCCTGAGAAGGGATTTGAGCCAAGGGTCAAAGGCTGTGCTTTCAGCAAAGTCTCTGCTAGGGTGGGGGTGGGGTGACGGAGGAGAATCCAGAGAATGGTCCGAGCAGGGGCAGCCGACCCCAGTGGGAATGAGCACATCATGCCTTCCAGAGGCCAGGGCAAGGTGGGCAGGAGGATGCCAAGCCCAGTGGTCCCTTTGGCTTCCCCTTCACAAAGAGTCTCTAGGTCCTGCTGATTGCCATCAACAGTCACTCAAGAGGCCTCCCAAACTCTTTGAGAGGCAGTGAGAAATCTGATCACTTCCACAACAGGCCAGATCTCAATCCCCTTCCCAAGGTGAAT
>NW_007832776.1:0-761 GCF_000696425.1 Galeopterus variegatus
TTGGCTCTGCTACAGCTGCTTGCTGGAGCCAGTGCAGGCATGGTCCTGCTGCAGGCTGTCCGGGCTGAAAAGAAGCAAACGTGGCTCCAATCCAACTAACACAGGGACCCACATGCCAGAAAGCAGAGCTGCACTTTGCACAGGATTCAGCCTCCCGAGGCTGGGGGCGATCATCTTACGCAGTAGCTGCACACATGTTCTTGCCTCCTTCCAGCAAATGAGGGAATAAGGGCTCACCACAACCCTACCAATGAGGCGTCCATGACAGCTGTCAAAACTGACCACCATTTATGAGGAGACTTTGCATCTCCTCCCACCAAGAAGTGGAGTCTGTTTCCCCACCTTTTAAGTCAGAGCTTGCCCATGTGACTTGCTTTGGCCAACAGACCATTAGCAGATGTAATGCAAGCAGAGCCTGGCAGAGGCTTTCATGTCGGAGCTGGCTCTTGACCTGCACCTGCAACCCTGTGACCACCACGGAGAAAACCAAGCTGGCCCGCTGCATTAGCTTCAGGGTAGGCAGCAGGCAGAGGTTGGAAAAGCAGTGAGGAGACAGGGCAGGAAAATGGCAAATTAGGCTGTAGAGAGACAACTGGCACCACTGACATCGGACAACTTAAAAGAAAAAGAAAGTACCCAATGAACCCCTGGATGTGGCCAAGTGTCCACTGGTTCACCCAGCGTATTTGATAAGCTACCTGCATGAGAGATCAGCCAGAGAAGGAACTGTTTAGCTTAGAATCAGAATTTGGAGGAAACAG
>NW_007832777.1:0-761 GCF_000696425.1 Galeopterus variegatus
ATTGAAGAAAATCTGAGAGAGATATCAGACAACCTTAAGCGCTCAAATATCCCAGTCATGGTAATTCCAGAAGGGGAGTAAAATGGAGATTGCATTGAAAACATATTCAACAGAATAGTGGCAGAAAACTTTCCCAGGTATAGGAAAAATCACAGATCTTCAGATCCAGGAAGCTCAACGATCTCCAAACGTATTCAACCCAAAAAAGCCTTCTCCAAGACATGTTATAGTCTAATTGGCAAAACTCAGAGACAAAGAGAGAATCGTAAAAGCTGCAAGAGAGGAGCATCAAATCACCTACAAGGGAGCCCCAATCAGACTAACATCAGACTTTTCATCACAAACACTAAAAGCTAGAAAGGAATGGGATGATATATTCAAAATACTAAAAGACAAAGATTGCCAGCCAAGAATACTCTACCCTGCAAGGCTATCCTTCTGAAGTGAAGGACAAATAGCATATTTCTCAGACAAACAAAAACTGTGGGAGTTCACTACCACACGTCCACCCTTATAAGAAATCCTCAAGGGAGTACTGGGTTTGGTTCCTGAAAAATAACTATCACTCCCATAAAAACCCAAGAAAAATCAAAACCCACTAGTATAATAAAAATGGCATTAATGAAGAGAAAAAAAATAAACAAAAATGCTATCTACAACCTAAGAAACCAACAAACACAGAAAACAAATGGTAAATAAAAAAGCAAGGAACAAAAGACACCTAAGACAAACAAACAACCAATAAAATGATAGGAATAAAT
>NW_007832778.1:0-761 GCF_000696425.1 Galeopterus variegatus
CACTGAAATACTAAGAGCCAATCGAAGATTTTTAATGAGTAAGCTGTATGGTATGTGAATTATATTTCAATGAAGCTGTTAAAAAATAAAAAGCAAGGGCCGGCCAGGTGGCGCACTGCTATAGTGCGCCGCTTGAGAAGCGTGGTGGCGCTACCGCCGAGGGTTCGGATCCCACATACAGACCGGCCGCTCACTGGCTGAGCGAGGGGCGGGAGCAACACCGAGGGTTGCGATCCCGTGGCCGGTCCCGGTCCGGTATGGGCGCGACACTGAGGGTTGCGATCCGTTGCCGGTCACGAAAAAAGACAAAAAACATAAAAATAAAAAGCAAAATCAAATACTGAAAGGAAATAATGAAAAACAGCATTCAAGTTTCATTATGCAATACTGAGATTGATACAATAATTTACTGAAATACTTCTATGCTGCAAATATACTTACTGTAATGTTTTGGATTTGCATATTTTATTGAAGACTCAATAATAATCTGTATTCTTTCAGAAGTGAGAAGAACAGGTATAAATCTGCCAAAATAGTCCAGGAATGACTTCCCTCTTATTCCCAAAATAAAATTCTTAAATAATGAGTGACTATCAGGAATCACAGATCTTTGAGATTCTTGAGTATTCATTACCTTTAATTTGTATTTATTTTTTCATGTTGCATTTTAAGAGAATACAATTAAAAAAAGATTCTGGAAATTAGTTATCAATTACTGATGGCAGAATTTTAAATTTGTACATAAAAGCAGTATAAATTGC
>NW_007832779.1:0-761 GCF_000696425.1 Galeopterus variegatus
TTAGCATAAAATTATTAATGTTGAGGCACCCCTGAAGAACTTTGAAATGGAGAAAAAAAAAATCTATAAAATCAGCTCTTTCATGGTTCCAAATATATATGCAGGACAGACACAGGCAGTTCCCAGGTCTGCAAACGCTGGGAAGCTCATCCCAACATTGTCCCAGATTTTATATCTATACTGTCTTATTTTGAAAGTTGCATTTTGTCTTTGGCAGAGCAGCATGTGTGTGTGTGTCTGTCTGTCTGATCACCGGAAATATGAGCAGATATACCTTTATCTCACTCTAGCAAAGATCTTGATGGAGACTAAGTAAAAAAAATCACACAGCCCACCTGGACCATTCTGCTGAAATTCCCCCCACCCACCCACAAGTTATTCATTCATCCCACAGCTATATGTGCCAGATGCCATTCTAGGACACAGAGACACAATACATTATAGCAAAAGAGATGCCACCCATCCAATGACATTATTCTAATCTGCTTAAACTCAGACTTTGAGAAATATATTGCAAGAGCTTGCTATATCTACAGATTCCCTTATGGTAGGACAAGATAGATTTCAGGGTGAGACCAACCTCTATGGATAGTAGGACAGGGCTATATTGTATAGAATATTGTAAAGAATTCAGGAAGTTATGCATATTAGCATAGTTCCATCAAGAAGTCAGCATTCCAAATCTGTTTTCCTAATTAAAAACAATTAAAGGTCTTCTTATGACATTAATTTTTCTAAATGTCACTGCTTACTACATGCTA
>NW_007832780.1:0-761 GCF_000696425.1 Galeopterus variegatus
GGAAAAAAAAACAAGCAAATTCGCACATGTGCAGGTTGCCACGCGTGTGGTGAATCTTTGAAACCCACTGCCTGTTAGAGACATGGATCTCGTCTATAATTCTGAGGGAAGGGAGCAGTTATTGCTGCAATCTTTACTTAACATGATTTGTAATTCATTCTAAACAGAATCATTTGGATTTTGAAAAAGAACATGAATATTAGGAAGGTTCCAGAAAACTTATCTTTTGAATGCAAGAACCATGTAAACGAGTAACTCTTGAGTCCCACCTCCACTTCATCTTACAAGAACAAGGCTTTGCATGAAGGCACAAACACAGTGGCCACAAGGTCAAACTGAGAGCTTGTCAAAGGTCTAGTGTTAACTCACGATGGCCGGAGCCCAGTCAAAACAGATGTGATGCTGAATGAGGGGCAGATACCTCTCCTTTACTCTTTTCTCTCACTTAGCAGCAAGTCCGACTGACATATTTAATTAAGCACAGGAGGGTACTTAAAAATGACTCTCTTGAGAATTCTAGATCGTGACTGCATTTCTTCACCATCCTTTTCCTGATGTCTAGGCCTCAGCATCCTTAGTGGAGATGTGGACTCAATAACAGAATTGTTTAAGAGTTTGTAGCACAGAGTAGGTGCTCAGTTAAGTGTTTATCAATGGTAATGCCCTTCTCCTGCCAACCTCCCATTCAACTCCAATTTGCTTAATTTGCTTTGCAGCAACAGAGAGGAAACATGTGTGTGTGTGTGTGTGTGTGTGTGTGT
>NW_007832781.1:0-761 GCF_000696425.1 Galeopterus variegatus
TACATATGAATATCCAGTTTTCCCAGCACCATTTGCTGAAGAAGCAGTCTCTTCCCCAGTGAATAGGCTTGGTGCCTTTATCAAAGATCAGATGGCTGTAGGTGTATGGGTTGATTTCTGGATTCTCTATTCTATTCCATTGGTCAGTGTATCTGTTTTTATGACAGTACCATGCTGTTTTGGTTATTATAGCTTTGTAGTATAGTTTAAAGTCAGGTAGTGTTCATGCTCTTTTGGTTATTATAGCTTTGTAGTATAGTTTAAAGTCAGGTAGTATATGCCTCCAGCTGTTTTTTTTTTGTTGTTGTTGTTGTTTGTTTGTTTTGTTTTGCTTTTCCTCAGAATTGTTTTGACTATTTATGGTCTTTTGTTATTCCATATAAATGTTAGGATAGCTTTTTCTGTTTTTGAGAAAAATGTCATTGGAATTTTGATGGGGATTGCATTTAATCTGTAGAACACTTTGGGTGGCATGGACATTTTCACAATGTTAATTATTCCAATCCAAGAGCATGGAATATCTTTCCATCTTCTTGTGTCCTCTTTAATTTCTCTAAACAATGGTTTGTAGTTCTCATCATAGAGATTTTTCACATCTTTGGTTAACTTTATTCCTAAGTATCAAAGAATTAAATATAAACTATGAAACAATAAAACTCCTTAAAGAAAACTTAGGGGGAACACTCCAGGAAGTATGATTTGGTACAGATTTCATGAATACAACTCCAAAAGCGCAGGCAACAAAAAGAAAAATAAACAAA
>NW_007832782.1:0-761 GCF_000696425.1 Galeopterus variegatus
TGTTATTCCATCTTTGAGTCCTTCTTAGTGGCCTGAAATACTGGCCATGAAAAGTGTTTTAGTTGAACTGTACTGCTATCCACTGAGTAATGCTGGAAACAGGGCCTCTGAACAAAGAGCGAGCTCGGGTAGGGAAGAGCTCTACGCTGTCCGCATTTGTTTGGTTTAGGACATTCAGATAGGAAGGCATAAGAGTTTGGGTAGTGGGTTTTTATTAAAAAATATACAAGTCTATTTTAAAAATTACGTGTGTGTGTGTTTGTGTGTGTGTGCAATTGTGCAATGTTTATATATGAGCTGCCCAGGTAAATAATGTGTCTGCGGGTCTCTTCCTCGGATGTGGCCCTGCCTAGAACCCTCCACCTCCCTGTCCACCCTGGGTTGTCTGAAGCTCCCTGACTTCCCTGCCTTCCTGAGATGGTGACACGTCACCTGTCAGCTCCCCAGGCCCGTGCTGCTGCTTACTCTGCACTGTCCCCAGCTCACAGCCCTGAGTGCCTCACCTTGCTGCCTGGTCCTCAGCTCTCCCTGGGGACTGCCTTGTTCCCTGTTGCATGTCCAGGACATCAGCACTGTCCTGGTGCCCAGGAGACACTCGATAAATGCTTGTTGGGTGAAGGAAAGATGGATGGATGAGTGTAAAAGAAACCCACAAAGGACACACACCGTCATTATTAGACATGCTGTTCTAATATGTGACTCTGACCAATCTCTTCAAATGACATCGAGATTTCTTACTGTCAGTCAAACTGATCTTCTGT
>NW_007832783.1:0-761 GCF_000696425.1 Galeopterus variegatus
CAGTTGTGTTAAGGTCCTGGTGGTTTTACATAGTGTAAAGTCGTCTGAAGAAGTTTCTCTCCTCTTTGCTTTTAAGTTGTGCTCGCATGACATAGTCTGAAGATAGCTTTAAGAAAAGCAGGTTTGGTCTTTCCATGACACACATTAGGGAAGAAAAACATTGTACAAACTTCTGTTTGTGGAATTAAGAGGCAACAGTGTGCTCTAACTAACAATACTTTCTACCCTAGAGTGGGTGCAGATTAAAACTGTTGAAAATTTTAATTATATGGAGGCTTTTAAGCTTGGTGTTACATGCAAGACTAACAAAGAGAGGCAATGAGAGATTAGATAACTTGTATAATATCCCACAGATACTTATATAAAAAGTAAATCAAGTGTAGTGATATGTTTTTCATTGTTTATTTTTAAACAATAAACAAATACACTTATTTTTCAAAAAATAATTGAGATGATATGATTGTTTTACTACATAATATATGCAACATTTGAAATCAGTGAAGAAAAACATAGACTAGAACTGGGGACCATAATGTATGCAACATTTGAAATCAGTGAAGAAAAACATAGACTAGAACTGGGGAAACTAGTTATGCTTTTTTTTTTCTCAGAATTTTCTTTTATTTTTAAAAAAAATTAAAGAAATTTATTTATTTTTAGTTGACGTATTGATTATACATACTTATGCAGTACAGAGTTGTATTTCAATACATGTATATAATATGTGATGATCAAATGAGAGTAATAAACATATTCATCAT
>NW_007832784.1:0-761 GCF_000696425.1 Galeopterus variegatus
GTGCTCATTCACAACTGGCATTTTTCTGCATTATGATGAAATTTTACCAGCTTAAACAAATGTAATTTATTATTTATCATGAATCATAGGACACTTACTACTCTAGACCAGGATTTGCTAATCTTGCCTGGGTCCACTCATGAATTTTTAGTCAGCTGGTGGCTATCTGGGTACCAGCTGATCTAAGAAGTCCACTCTTGAAAAACTAGGTCAGTGCCATATGACCTATTGTCTGCCAACAGGCTAGCATGTGTCATGCTCCTGGTAAGGACAGAAGAACAAGACAGGAAGTTGAAACATGCTAGAACTTTTTCAGGCCTCTATTTGTGTCAAGTTTGTTACTACAACATTAGCTAAAACAAGTCACATGACTGAGGCCAGAGGCAGAGTACAAGAACACTGCAAATTTACAGAAAAAAGGAACATGGTTACAACTGGGTCCATTAAAGCAGCCAAATTACAACACCTGACAAATGAGCTAGAGCATCATTTCTAGTTGTGACATATTGTCTTCAATGGCCTCATATTCTCATACATAAAGCACTGAGTATCTTTCTTTGAAAAAATCTGCAAAAAAATCACCATATATAAATGCTATGGTTTGGGAAGGTCCTGCTTCAAGGGGATCCATCTATGTAATTTTAGTAAAGGAATTTTTTGTCTATAACGTGACTTAATTTTGGAAAATGTTTGAGGAAACGATTTTCCATTGTGACTGGTATTATTAACTTTCTGCTCACCAGCTCCAGATTTTTTTTCTA
>NW_007832784.1:5929-6572 GCF_000696425.1 Galeopterus variegatus
GGAAGGCAGAAAGCCTTTTCTACCTGTGCTTCTCATGTGATTTCTATTACTATGTATTATGCGACCCTAAGTTTTATGTACCTACAGCCTAAGTCAAGCCATTCACTAGATAAAGAAAAATTTGCCTCAATATTCTATGCAGTAGTGATGCCCATGCTAAACCCATTTATCTACAGCTTGAGAAATCAGGAGGTCAAAAATGTTATGAAAACAGTTATTGAAAAGATGTGTACTAGTAATCAACAGTGATTTTTGTTGTTACTAAAGAAATGCTGGACATGAAGTTAGAAAGTTTTGAATCAAGGCGTGTGCACTAGTACATGCAATACTATGTATAGATTTGTTTGCTGAGCTCATATTTTTCTATCTGTTTTCTTGAAAATAAACACTTTCATTGCTTTGGCTTAAACATAGTAGGAATTTCAAAAACGTTTTTGTTTAATTTTTGAATTTTAAAAGATATAGAAATCATCTATTCTCTTTGACCATGAGATGTTTCAACAATAAATAAAGAAGAATAAATCACCTTCTAATTATGACTTTATATTATTTCACTATGATATGGAGAATTTTAAGTTATATTAAAAGATATGAACTACAGTTATTATTTCATATAATACTGGAAATACCAGGTAAGGTTTTC
>NW_007832785.1:0-761 GCF_000696425.1 Galeopterus variegatus
ACAGTCTCGAGGTTTTAGGGCTGATACAAAAGGAGATTCCTGAGAGCACCCCAACCGCGCCGGAAGACCGCCGGGTGACCAAGCGAGCAGCCCGAGGCAACAAAGGCCAGGAAAGACGTCAGCGGTGACGCAGAGATGGAGAGGAAGGCGCCGGACCGGCCCAGCTCTGGGAGCTCTGTGAGTGACCCCCAGCCCAGCCCCGCTTGTGGGGCAAATGACTGCCCAGCTCCCGCCTACCACACCAGGCTTGGCGCCAGCACCACCGCTGCCTCCATTTTCTCTGGTGGTTGCGGAGCCGGCCGGCTCAGATCGGGCAGACCAGCCATCTTCGCTTGGCGCGGCTCCTCACTGAGCCGTGCCACTTGTGTGCGTCAGCGCGGGGCCCCCCGGGGCCTGTGGACCGGCCACCAATCCCACTCCACCCGCGGATCTCTGGCAGGACTGGTGGCATGGGGAACCCCCGGCCAGCGTTGAGAGGGCAGGGAAGAGGATCCCAGCCAGACTGTCACTCCAACACACCTGGGGCTTTGGCCCCAGGTAAACTTCCTGCTTCCAGGAGGCAGATACCATCTCTGTGGCCTTCAGTTCGGAAGAACCCCAGACTGATTTCTGGTTGGGAGAAGGGTGACCGGGGTGCCCCCAAGCCCACTTGAACCTGCCGGAGAGCTGACGGCATGAGGGCACCGAGCTGGCTCATGCTGGGGAGATTCAAAGAGGAACTGTGTGCTGTGGGATCCTCCCCCGGGGGGCTCGCGCCCTGG
>NW_007832786.1:0-761 GCF_000696425.1 Galeopterus variegatus
TTGGTTGGGTAAGACATGGATCATTCCAGAACCCATAGTCAATAAAACACAGGCATATTGTTGGCCCACAATGGTGGCACAAATACAAATGTATTTGGGATTGTTGGGGTACTGGAGAGTTTTCGTACCACATATGGCCCAAATGGCACATCCGCTGTATGCACTAACAAAAAATGGAGCTCCTTGAATTTGATCTGAGGAAGTGGAACGGGCTTTCTGTGCAACAAAGAGGTCAGTACAGCAGGGACAAGCTTTACACATGGCTGACCCCACTAAGTCTTTTGAATTAGATGTACATATCACCCAGGAAGCATCATGATGGGATCTCTGGCAGAGACAAGACCAATTCTACACAACTATAGGATTCAGGTCTGGAAGGGCACTGAAGTGCATTACTCTCTGATAGATATACAATTAGAAACTGTGTATTCTTCCCTGATAGCCTCTGAAGATATCACAGGAACTGCTAAGGTCTTAGTAAGGATGACATACCCCATTCTTGGTGGGCTCTGCACGTGGACGACTGCTCCTAAAACTGGTGTAGCTCAGATTCCCACTCTGTCTAAATGAAGAGCATATATAGAACAGGGAAAGTACTGTGTCTACAAGTCTTTTGTCAGATGAATTGCAAAATGTGTTAGGACCAGTAGAGGTCGTGGAAGAACCTTTGACACAACCTATACCCATGGAGGTGGAGACTGCACTTTTCCATGAGGGAAAGGGACCTATTGTGGAGCAGGCTTGGTATACAGATGGCTCCA
>NW_007832787.1:0-761 GCF_000696425.1 Galeopterus variegatus
GGAAGAACAATAGTCAAAACAAACAAACAAAAATCCCGATACTTCTAGAGAAGTAAAAATTTGGATGAAGTCAAAATTTTCCTGTCAATAATCAAAACACAATACAAAGCTTTAAAATAATTAAGATAGCCTGACACAAGTGTAGGAACAAAAAAAATAGACTAAAGAATATGGCACATTAGAACTGTTTGTTGTATATGTAGAACTTATTTTATGCCAAAACGAGTCTTAAAAATCGGAGTAAAAATGGTGATAATCAATATATTTTGAAGCAAATATTGGTTATTCAAAGAAATTCTTATGTTACACCATAATCAAAAATAAACCCACACATTAAAAACTTCAGTTAGGATGAGTCAGCTGGAAGGGGCAAGCCTGGGTGTCCTGGCTGGAAAACAGTGGGACTGCGCTGCTGAGCCAAGGGGTTCCCACGGTATAAGCAAGAGGGCCTCACCACCAATACAGAGCACCGGGCAGGATGAAACATCTGGAGTTCATTTGGCTGAACCAACGCTGCTGCCACACTGCTCGAGACTGAAGTCTGTTTGCTGAGAGCGAGAAGCTGCCTTGGGTACTACCATCAACTTCTGTCTGGATTGTGGTCCACTCTCTGTCATGAATACAGAATTTGCATACGCATAACATTGACTACCATGACCAATTTATTCTGAAGTGAATACATCCCTGATCAACTTTAACTCAGAGAAAGACCTGGGTACAATTAAGCAAAACAAAGTGACATACACAGGAATTCAAAAACA
>NW_007832788.1:0-761 GCF_000696425.1 Galeopterus variegatus
TCTTATTCATAGTCTTTGCCCAGTACTACATCCTGGAGTGTTTTCCCTATGTTTTGCTTTACTAGTTTTATAGTTTCAGGTTTTATATTTAAGTCTTCAATCCATTTTGAGTTGATTTTGATATATGGTAAGTGGTACAGATCTAGTTTCAATCTTCTACATATGGATGTACAGTTTTCCCAGCACCATTTATGGAAGAGGCTCTCCTTTCTCCATTGTATGTTCTTAGTGTCCCTGTCAAAGATCAGCTGGCTGTAAATATGGGGGTTGATTTTTTGCTTCTCTATTCTGCTCCATTGGTCTGAATGTCTGTTTTTATGCCAGTACCATGCTGTTTTGGTTATCATAGCTTTGTGATATAATTTGAAGTCAGGAAGAGTAATTACTCAGGCTTTTGGTTTTGTTTTTGTTGTTCAGGATTGCTTTTGCTATTCAGGGTCTTTTGTTGTTCTATACAAATGTTAGGATCGTTTTTATCTATTTCTGTGAAAAATGTCATTGGTATTATTTTGATGGGGATCACACTGAATCTGCAGATGGCTTAGGGTAGTATGAACATTTTCACTACATTGATTCTTCCAATCCATGAACAAGGAGTGTCTTTCCAACTTTTGGTTTCCTCTTTAATTTCTTTCAATATTGATTTATAGTTCTCATTGCAGATGTCTTTCACCTCCTTGGTTAAATTGATTCTTAGGCATTTTATTTTTTTGGTGACTATTGTAAATGGGCTTGCTTCCTTGATTTCTTTTTCTGGTTAT
>NW_007832789.1:0-761 GCF_000696425.1 Galeopterus variegatus
GAGAGAATTCATCACTAGCAGAACTACCATATAAGAAATACTAAAGGATGTTCTTCAAGCTGAAAGCGAGTGACACCAGACAGCAATTGGAAACCATAGGAAAAAATGGGGGAAGGGATCAACAAGATAAATAAGTAATTATGAAAGACAATATAACTGCATATCCCCTTTCTACTCTTCACTGATTTAAAAACTAATTGTGCAGCACAACAATGTGAACATATTTAAAGCCACAGAACTGTATATACTTTAAGATGGTTAAAACTGATAAATTTTTTATGTATTCTAACCACACACAAAGACCCAATTGTATAACACAATATGCATATAATTGCATTATTGGTCCTATCACAAATATATTTGACAACAGTGAAAAGAAAGTAGGTGGGAGCAAAGCTGTATTACAGCAAGAAATGAAACCAAAAAGTAGCTCAAACAAGAACAAATGAAGGAATCCAAACATGGTAATAAAAAGGTTAATGTAACAAAATCCTATAAATATATCCTTGTTCTCCTTTTTTCTCTGATCTTATTTAAAAGACATAAAACTATATAAAGTAATATTTATAAAAATGTATTATTGAGTTTGTAATATGGATAGAAGTAATATAACAATAATACCACAAGAAGGGGGAAATGTAACAGAACTATATAGGAGCAGCATTTCTACTTCTCACTGGAATTCAGTTACTATAAATCAGAAGTAGAAACTCATAAATTAAGATGTATATGGTAAGCACTAAAGAAAACAGTAAAAAAAA
>NW_007832790.1:0-761 GCF_000696425.1 Galeopterus variegatus
TCCAAAAGTTTTCTCATATCTCTGCTATTCCTTCTTCCCATACCTTCCCCACCACCATCCCTAGGCAACCTCTGATCTGCTCTTTGTCTTTATTGATTAGTTTGCTGATTTTCTAGAGTTTTTATTTATTTATTTATTTGTTTGTTTGTTTGTTTGTTTGTTTTCAGTGGCTGGCTGGTTCAGGGATCTAAACCTGTGACCTTGGGGTTATAAGGCTGTGCTGCAACCAACTGAGCTGCCCAGCCAGCCCCTAGAGTTTAATATTATCAATTTTCTAGAGTTTTATATGATGGAATTACACAGTATGTATTCTTTTTTGCCTGGCTTAAATTACACAGTATGTATTCTTTTTTGCCTGGCTTATTTCACCCAACATACTGACTTTAAGATTCAACATGTTGTTGTATATATCAACAGCTCATTCCTTTATACTGCTGAGTATTAGCCCACTGTATGGATATACCACAGTTTGTTTATCCATTCATCTGTTAATGGACATTTGGGTTGTTTCCATTTTTGGCTATTACAAATAAAGCTGCTACGAACATTTCTGTAAAAATCTTTGAACACCTTTCATTTCTAGCAAATAAATACTTAGGAACAGAGTGGCTGAATCATATATGATAGGTGCATGTTTAACTTTTTAAGAAACTGCCACACTGTTTTCCAAAGTGGTTCTACCTGTGGAATATAGTATAAAGCATATGTACATCACAGGGCCTGGTTTTCCAAAGCCTTGCAGTTTCAAATATTGACCTTGC
>NW_007832791.1:0-761 GCF_000696425.1 Galeopterus variegatus
TGCCCATTTGTTTGGGAGCTCCTGGATGGCAGGGGCCATGTATGATCTATAATCATGCTACGTGCTCCTAGCATGATCTCTGGAGTGTAGAAAGCATCAGTGTTCTCTGTTGTTGTTGACTGGTTTTGCCAGTCCCTGAAAATGACAGCTTGAGCTAGGCTCAATTCCCTACCTTGTAAGAGGTACTCTTTTCTTCTCAATCCCAGTCTCTCTCCTCCTCCTCCTCCTCCTGCTCTTGCTCCTCCTCTTCCTGCTCCTCCTCCTGCTCCTCCTCCTGCTCCTGCTGCTCCTCCTCTTCCTGCTCCTCCTCCTGCTCCTCCTCCTGCTCCTGCTGCTCCTCCTCTTCTGCTCCTCCTCCTCCTGCTTCTCCTCCTCCTACTGCTGCTCCTCCTCTTCCTGCTCTTCCTCCTCCTGCTCCTCCACCTCCTCGTGCTTCTCCTCCTCCTCCTGCTGCTCCTCCTCCTCCTCCTGCTCCTCCACCTCCTCGTGCTTCTCCTCCTCCTCCTGCTGCTCCTCCTCCTCCTCCTCCTGCTCCTCCTCTTTCTGCTCCTCCTCCTCCTACTGCTTCTCGTCCTCTCCTTCTCTTCTTTCTCATCTTCTTCTCTATACCTCACTTGCTTCCTTCAAGACAGAAAAGAAACTATGGGATGCCCTGCATCTTCATATGTAAAGTCCTTCCACTGGCCTTTATTCCTGTAAGATTTATTCATCTGACTCTACTAATTTTTGATAATATGTGTAAAGGATAATTTCTTTTACAT
>NW_007832792.1:0-761 GCF_000696425.1 Galeopterus variegatus
TTTTTTGGGGGGAAGGTCAGGACAGGCAGTAAGATATTAGCAATAACAAGAAGCCTCGTGTGTGTTAAGGTGTTTGTACTTTTCAGAGTGCTTTCACAGCACTATCTCCTTTTATAATGACCCTGTGAAACAGGCTGGGAAAGTATTATCTCCATTTTAGAGAATGGGAAACAGGTCTTGGGGTTTCCTGAGAAGAAATCCTAGAAGATGAGAGGGGGTGGCAGAGTTTGGGGTGGTAAAGAGTTGCCACAGGAGCTGTGACTTGAAAACAACGGGGACTCTAGGCACTGCAGAGAGCTGAGGTCACAGGGGGGAATCTGGCCCTGAAGGGCACAGCCAGGGATGCACTAGTCAGCGGCCGCAGTGGTGTTTACTCACACCAGGCCTGCCGGGGCCCTTCTCCTGGCATTCGTCCCTCCCTGGTGCTGGTTATTGCTCATGGTGTCTCTTCTTCCCATCTTCCTCCTCCCGCCTGCTGACCGTCAGGCCCCCACGTTCCCAGAGGCAGGGCCATGGGGGAATCAGGGGACGTGGTGTGGTGTGAATACTCCCTCCCATGATAACCCCCGCCTCTTCCTCACCTGCTAAACCCTCGACTTGAGCTGAGAACCAGACACAACATGCCTACATGTCTTAGGGGCTCTTTCGACAGCTTTTGTAAAGGTGAGAATAGGGCTGACATTGAACAATGTCCAGCCCAGATCCTACCCTCTCATCCACTACAACATCCCCTGAGAGAATTTCCGGTGAGGCCCGGTGTT
>NW_007832793.1:0-761 GCF_000696425.1 Galeopterus variegatus
TTAGCATCACTTACAAGTCATTGTGTAAAATTAAAAGGCAAGCCAGGTCCACATCCCTCAAGGAATCCTAAACATAACATTCTAGCACTCCTTGGTGCTGGCAGCAATATCCCATGCTGGTTGAATAAATATAAATGGGGAGTCAATACTCAACAAAGGGCCAAAGCCGTTTGGCACACTGAGGAGCTTCAAGCTGACCAAAAAAATTAAACAAACAAACAAAAGTTACAATGCAATCCATCTGCAAACTGTTGCTTTGCCTCCCACGGACTTGTCACCCCTTTTTCCTGGGTGACAGAGCCATCAAAGATCACTCGAAGCCCATCTCTTCTGAGCAGTGAGAAGCCCCAGAAAGGGGTTAATATCCCATAACCCTCAAGAATGAGGCATTGCTTCCATTTGGGAAATTAACCACAAATTTGGGTTCTCTTCCTGCATTTATTCTCTAGACCAGCAAATTATAGGACGAGACATCAGTGGGGTTTTGCTAAGCACCATTAAACAAGTTTTAACAATAGAAGCTGGTAACATGCAATTAAGTCAATCCACTAACAAAAGCTTGATCTAGCAAAAATTCCTTCTCACTCCAGCAGCTTTTTAGTAACTTTCCATGTCAATTTAGTAACCTGTCTGTCTTTGAACCGGCAGCCTTGCTGTATTATGATTCTTATCTTACAACACAGACTAAATAGCCTGGGGGAAATTTCCTGTTTTTTGTAAGGTCAATAATTGAAACTGCAAGGCTTTGGAAAACCAGGTCC
>NW_007832794.1:0-761 GCF_000696425.1 Galeopterus variegatus
GTGCTAACAACTATTGTTTGTTGTGGCACTAAGTTTATATGACACTTTTTGATGTGTCACTGCTCAGATTCTCATTACTACACTAGGAAATGATCAGGGAAGGTATTATCCTCATTTTACAGGTGAAGAAACTGAGGAAAAGACTTTTCAATTATATACACACACAAACACGTAGCTGGGGTATCAATATCCCCTCCACTTTGGTGAGAATGCCTTCAGAAAAGAAGCCCACACAAACAGATTTCCACACTCACATGGAGGGCACCAGATCCAAGGATCCTGCAACCTCATTAAGCCCCAGTTTATTCAACCTGCCACAAATAATTGTGTCAGAGACCTGGAACTGTTTGGGATCAGAACTCTCTTTGCCTGATTGGGGCACAGCAACTCCAATGGACAAGAGAGAATGAGGGGGGAGCTCAGCCACCTCTGGAGCCTGCCATCCTCAAGTCAGGATACCATCCTTTGCTTAATTGACCCACCAGGAAGGGAATCATGGTAAGAAGGAAGTATGTAGGAACCGTGCTTCAGAAATGGGTGGCTGGCCTTGGTCTGACACTCCCCAGCGCTGACCAGTCTTCAGTCTTTCTGAGCCTCCACTTCTTCAACTGTAAAATGGGAGACTAAGCCCTGCCTCTTACCAAGTTTGTGGTACTGCTGGTTGCTGTTCTGACCCAGATTTAGCACACACAGCCTTCTCTGCTGAGGGATGGCCTCCACAGCCTCACAGAGTTCACCGAAGGGCTTACAACATTGCTTTG
>NW_007832795.1:0-761 GCF_000696425.1 Galeopterus variegatus
CATGGCTTTCCCAGTCTCAGTTGATGCTTCCTCTCTCCCAGGCTAGCATTCCATGCTGGTAGCTCCACGGGTCTGGGGTCTCCGTGGAGGTCCTGCTTTCATAGCTCCACTAGACATGATGCTGTTGGGGTTTCTCTGCTGCAACTCTGACCCCACATTTCCACTCAGCATTGCTCTAGTGAAGGCTGTCTGTGATAACACCGCCCCTGAGACAGATCTCTTCCTAGGCCCCCAGACTTTTCCATACATCCTTTGAAACCGGGGTGGAGGCTCCCAAGCCTTCCCAGCTCTGGCATTCTGTGAGCTTGCAGACCTAATGCCACATGGATGCTGCCAATTCTTCTGGCTTGTATTTCCAAAGCTGCCGGTCCACCCACACCTGGGGCCAATTTAGACACAGATGGGGCAACCAAAACAGTTGGGGTGCTGGTGTGGGAAGCAGCTTCCCGAGGTGCCCCTGAGCAGTGAGCCTGTGGAGGGCACCTCAGGCCTGGTCCCCAAGATCATTTTGTCTTCCTTTGGAATGGAAGGGTTGGCCCCAGAGGCTTCTGCAATGACTTCAGGGCCTTTTCCCACTTCTCTTAGTAATCCCTTTCCTTTGTACGAATCTTTTTAGCACCATTGGATTTTTCTGAAAATGCTCTCTGCTTTCTACCACATGGCCAGGCTGCAAATTTTCAAAATCTTTACGTTCTGCTTCCCTTTTAAGTCTGGCTTTATGTTGTGCCTTTGCTGCTGTAACTCAGCATAGGCTGTTGCAA
>NW_007832796.1:0-761 GCF_000696425.1 Galeopterus variegatus
TGGAATTGAAGGATTCATTCAATGAAATAAAAAAACACAACTGAGGAGTCCACCCTTTTCATCAGATAGCGCAGCAGTCTCAGTAGTGAGCGGCACCTGGTAGAGACCTTCCCAGCCTGGCCGATGTTTGTCCTTGAAAGAAAGTGAGCTGAGATGCCAGGTCAGTGTTTCCCAAGTCTGATATTTCCCTGAAGTACTCAATCTCCCTTTACTGGAAGTTTGTTGTACACATCAGGACTCCCTGAATGTTTGGTGCTAATTACACTAATTATCACATTGTCCCAGTCCATCCAAACTTGTCTTCTACTAGCAAAGCTCTCTTTGCATCAAAATTACCTATATTCTACCACTGCTGAAGCTCCACAGAGACCACACGCCCTGCAGCGCCAGCGTGCGACCCAGCAGGTAGGCCTCACCACTGCCAGAGCTCCAGAGAGACCACATGCCCTGCAGTGCTGGTGTGTGACCCAGCAGGTATGACTCACTGCCACCAACAGACTCCATCCCTGGCCCAGCTGACTGCATGTGTAGCAGGGAGACATCCAGCATGGGAGGCAAAAGCTCTGCAGAGACCACACACCCTGTGGTGCTGGCACATGACCCAGCAGGTAGGCCTCACTGATGCCACCCGACTCCATCACCAGCCCATCCGAGTGCATGCTGACCAGAGAGGTGACTCCCTGGAGAGGCCCAAGACCCGAGGCAACTACATACACAAGGCACTAGTGGCATACTGAGCAGACACTGAGGTAGCCATACCA
>NW_007832797.1:0-761 GCF_000696425.1 Galeopterus variegatus
TGTCCACAATGCTGAAGGTCCCATGCTAGAGCCATCTGTATGCCAAGCTTGCTCTGTGATAAGTCCCTGTCCTTCATGGAAAGGTGTAGCCTCCACCTCCATGGGTAACAGTTGTGTCAAAGTTTCCTCCACAACCTCTACTGGACCTAGCACAGTTTGCAACTCTTTGGACAGAGGAGTTGACACAGTGCTCCTTTGTCCTGTATGTGCTCCCCAGTTAGACAGAGTGGGAGTCTGAGCTACACCCATTTGAGGGTTGGTTGCCCACGTGCACAGCCAACCTATTATGGGGTATGTTGTCCTTACTAGGACTTTGGCAGTTCCTGTGATAGCTTCAGTGGCTATCAAGGCAGAATACACAGCTGCTAACTGCTCTTCTATTAAGGTGTAGCATGCTTCAGCATCCTTCCAGAGCTGAAACCAGAATCCTACAGGTGTGCGGAATCAGTCTTGTCTCTGCCACAAACCCCATCCTAACCACTCCTGGGTTATATGTACGTCTAACTCAAACAGCTTAGTGGGGTCAGCCACTTGTAAAGCTTATACTTGCTGTATTGCCCTTTTTGTAGCCTGATAAGCTTGTTCTACTTCCTCAGTCCAATCCCAGAGGGCTCCTTTCTGTGTCAATGCACATAGTGGGTGTGCCATTTGGGCCATATAGGGTACAAAAGCTCTCCAATACCCCAAAGTCCCCCCCAAAAAATATGTCTGTAGCTGAGCTACCATTGTGGGTTGAGGGTATGCCTGTATCTTATCTATAA
>NW_007832798.1:0-761 GCF_000696425.1 Galeopterus variegatus
ATTTTGCAGAGGAGAAAGGGAGAGCAGGGAACTTTGTAAGGTCCTGCAGCTAGGCAGTGGCGGAGCGGAATTTGAACCCAGACGGACATGTTCCTAAAGCTGCAGGTGCTCATGTGTTTCACATATAGATGCAGACCTGTCCACATGTGTGCACAGAGAAGAACACACGTGGTTACACATGCACCCAGATGCTCACCTTTGGAGGCCTCCTAAACATGGCTGTGTGGTGCACGTGTAGACATAGGCAGGCCTGGACACAGGTGTACACATGTGAATGCTCACACGTCCATGCTCCAGCCGGCTCACTATGCACACAGATTCACACTCTTCTACAGTCCACTTGTACATGGCTTCACAGGCACCCACAGCTGTGACCGGGAATGCATGCACGTGCATGCGCGTGAACATACATGTGCACCCTCGTGCCTGTGCATGCTCTGGGGGCACACCTTTGTCTGGGGTACTTGCGCTGTGGGGGCTGAGACTGCCCTGCCCTTCCCCCTCCCCCCCGCCTGCCCTCTCCCTGCTCCTGACCTGGGAGTGCGCGGCTGTGTGTGTGCCCAGCACGTCTAGAATCCCCAGACAAGCCGCGGCCGATGCCCATGGACACAAGTGTGTACGAGAGCCCCTACAGTGACCCTGAGGAGCTCAAGGACAAGAAGCTCTTCCTGAAGCGTGAGAACCTCCTCATAGCTGACACTGAACTTGGCTGTGGCAACTTTGGCTCAGTGCGCCAGGGTGTCTACCGCATGCGCAAGTAT
>NW_007832799.1:0-761 GCF_000696425.1 Galeopterus variegatus
TTTTTTTTTTTTAACTTTCGGGAAGAAAATACCTTTGTATCTCCCAAGACAACAGAATCTTTTGAACTGATAAAAGCCATACAGATTCCAAGCTACCGTTTTTTCCTATGAACGATTTTTAATTTCCTTCTAGGAAAAATTAACAAATTAAAAAACATCCTATGAAAATATGTTAAAGACCACATTGGAATGGAAATGAAATAAAATGCTGCATGTTCTATATTTCTTTTAACTCAAAGAAAAACTTTTTTGACTTTCATGATGTGCATATGGCCATTAATTTCAATGTCATATTATGGTTTTTGGCTGAACAGACAGTATGTATGTATGTATGTAAGCAAACAAAACAAATGCATTTTGTATTCAAATTTATACAACTCCATACATTTTTATGCTGTTTATTTGAAAATTAATTTTGGCTTAGGCCTCAGAGACAGCAAATGTTGTCAAGATTTGAGGGCTACCTGAAAAGCCTTGGGGACAGCATTACCCTTATGCATAAGAAACAGCAAAATAAAATAAAAATAAATGAATTTCCAAATACGTCATGGCTAATCCCTGGAGCTGACCTACAAATGAATTATGGAGGTTTTGCTACAGGACTGAGTAGATCTGGTGATTTCACTGAGAGATTTATCTTATTTTCCAACTTATTTTCATATCTTATTTCCTTTTCTTTTAGAATTAGACTGTAAATAAAAGGGCTAAGACTGAATGAAGCTTCCTTTCACACAACTCACATTGGATTGATAAATTAAAAT
>NW_007832800.1:0-761 GCF_000696425.1 Galeopterus variegatus
TTGGGTGTAGATGTGCTTTATGGTTTGCATCTGCAAACAACAGTTGGAGAATTCCGGCTGCAGATCTGGACAATAAAGCCTGTGTTGTGGGGACATGTGAAACAGTATCGCTTGTTGGGAGGACATGTGGAGATAAGTGCCACTATCTTGGAATTAAAAAAGGTTGGCATCATTCATCCTCCACATAGCCTTTTAATGCTCCAGTGTGGCCAATGAAAAAACCTGATGGCACTTGGAGAATAACTGTGGACTATCGGGACCGAGCAAAGTAGTGCCTCCTTTGCACGCAGCTGTGCCTTCAGTTCATGATTTAATGGATCAGCTAACGAACCAGCTGGGAACTTGTCATTGGGTACTGGACCTTGCAAGTGCTTGTTTTTCTCTATCCCAGTTGCAGCTGATAGCCAAGAACAGTCTGCCTTTGCCTGGGAAGGAAGACAATGAACTTTTCAAGTGTTGCTTCAAGGTTATCTGCATAGCCCAACTATTTGTCATGGTTTGGTGGCTAGGGACCTAGCCAAGTGGACTAGGCCCAGCATGGTTATAATATTTCATATATTGATGATGTTACTCACCTCTGATTCTCTTGCAGATTTAACCCAAGTGGTTCTGGCACTGCTAGGCCATTTGGAACAATGTGGGTGGGCTGTGAACACAGCCAAAGTGCAAGGACCTGGGCTGTCTGTTAAATCCTTGGGAGTTGTTTGGTCAGGTAAGACACAAGTCATCCCAGGAGCCAAGACGTGTGGTCGATAGTCTAC
>NW_007832801.1:0-761 GCF_000696425.1 Galeopterus variegatus
TAAGTGATTTACCTTCTGCAAGTATACAGGCCTGAGTGGCCGCAATAAGTTCAGCCTGCTGGTTAGTGGTACCGGGTGGTAATGGCTGAGCCTCTATGATTAAGTCTAGAGAGACCACAGCATAGCCTGCATAATGTTCGTAGTCAATTCTGAATGAGGATCCATCAGTGAACCATGTGAAGTCGGCCTTGGGTAGGGGGCTCTCGGAGATAGAGGAGTGACAAGGAATAAAGTTTTGGAGGGCTTCTAAGCAGTTATGGATTGGGGTGTTGTGTGGATAGGGTATGGGGAGAAGGGTAGCAGGATTTAGGGGCAAGCATGGGAGAAAGGAAATTTCAGGATTTTCTAGGAAAGAGGAGAGTAAGCCTAAGACTCTGGATGGGGGAAGGGAGTGTAGAGCCTTGTAGGTGAGGAGGTCTTTTAAATGGTGAGGCAAGAGTATGGTTAAGGGTGCACTGAATGTTAATTTATAAGCCTCTTTTTGTAGTAGACATCCAGCAGCCAGAGCACGAAGGCAGGGAGCCCAGCCCTGGACAGTAGTATCCAGCTGTTTGGACAGGTCTGCTACTGGGGCGAAGGAGGGGCCACACATCTGTCCCAACACACCCAGGGCTTGTCCATCCTTTTCATGTACGTAAAGTGAGAAGGGTTTAGTGAGGTCAGGCAGGTGTAGGGTGGGGGCCATGACTAGGGCCTGATGGAGTTTTTGGAATAGCTTATCTGGTGAAGATGACAGGGGTTCATTTTGGTCTCCCTTTGTC
>NW_007832802.1:0-761 GCF_000696425.1 Galeopterus variegatus
CCTTTTTCCTATGCTAAACTATTTTAATAAAGTCTAATAGTGTACAACATAATAAAAAAATAAAAAAGTGCGTTCTACCTAGTTACTTTGCAGCTTGATTCAATTAAGTCATTTTCAAAGTCAAGCAGGTTGGAAGGCAGATTATATTCCAATGGGGATGTCAGTCTTTTCAAACGCAGTAGACCAACACAAAATTTTGCTCCCATCTCTTCCAATTCTCGAGTACCAATCTGTAAACCCTAGAAATAAAATAATATTATACATATAATTAGGAAGTTTGCTATCCTCTGGCTGCATCTCATCAAAATTACATAAAAAAGAATTTATAACTATATTAATAAATTTAAAAGGTTGGTACTTTCTATAAAACTAGAACTTGACAAAGACAATGTCAACAATATGATTATTTTAGGTCACAAAGGAAACTAACTGTCTTTAAAGACTACTTCTAAAATGTCTATTCTCACTCACTTTGATGCAAACTATTTCCACCAGCATACTACCAACACACTGGAGAAAAAAACAGACAACCATTTTGTGGTTACCTACACTTGGAGTTCATGTGTGACACCGTATGGTACTAAGATCTTACTCGTATTTCCTGTAATCCACTACTTTGGATGCCAATGTTGAATATAATGTTAAATTCAAGGTTCCAATATGTATACTTGAGCATTACCTTATAGGTACTTATCTTTAGTATATGATAAAAGAACTTGGTGAGTCAAACAAAAACAACAAAGACAGCTGCCAAAATAAGA
>NW_007832803.1:0-761 GCF_000696425.1 Galeopterus variegatus
ATTTGTAATTTTTTTATACATTCGTCTTTTAAATCCCATAGAAAATAAAAAGTGAGGGGCCGGCCCGGTGGTGCACTGCTATAGTGCGCCACTTGGGAGCGCGGTGGCGCTCCCGTGGAGGGTTTGGATCCCACATACAGACTGGTTCCCGCTCACTGGCTGAGCAAGGTGCGGGTGCGACACCGAGGGTTGCGATCCCGTTGCCGGTCCAGTCCGGTACGGGTGCAACACTGAGGGTTGTGATCCGTTGCCGGACACGAAAAAAGACACACACACACACACAAAAAAAAGAAAGTAAAAAGTGAAATTACAACCCAAAATTACAATAATACTGAATTTTGTACTTGTCCATATATTTGTATTTTCCAGAGATCATTATATTTTTATTTGGTTTTGAGTTACTGTCTAGCATCCTAACATTTCAGCCGGCAAGACTCCCGTGAGCATTTCTTTTAGGACAGGTCCAGTGGTGATAAATTTCCTCAGCGTTCGTTTATCTGGGAATGTCTTAATTTCTCCCTCATCTTTTTTTTCTTGATCTGTCCTTTCCATCTTTCATTTTTTCCTTCCTTCTTTCCCTCTCCTGTGTTCCTGCTATGTTTATTATTTTTTATCTCTTTGCTCTTCTGTATTAATTTGGCATGGAGAAATGCTAGTAAGCTTCTAAATGGCCAAAGTTTACTCTGTAACATGTGCCCAAAAGAATCCATGACCCTATCAGTGGTGCCAAAAGATATCCCTGGGGTGCACAACAGGTTAGA
>NW_007832804.1:0-761 GCF_000696425.1 Galeopterus variegatus
ATAGGAACACTATCGTATTTAAATCAACTGCAAAATCATTTTCTGCCTGTGGTATGTAGATTGATGGCTCCTTAGAGGTGGCCTTTTCCTAATCCCAAGGACCTACGAATGCATATGCCTCATGTTGTATTGCTTTCCTGTGGTTGTGGTAACAAAGTAACATAACCTAGGTGGCTTAGAAAAACATAATTTTATTCTCTCACAATTTCGGAGGCTAAAAATCTAAAACCAAGGCCCATGCTCCCTCTGAGGCTCTGAATAGCATGCTGCCTTGTCTCTCCCTAGCTTTTGGTTGTGGCCACCAGTAGTTGGCATTCCTTGATGTGCTGCTGTTATCGTTCAATATCTGCATTTTTGTTGTTGTTGTTGTTGCATGCTGACCTCTCTGTGTGTCTCTGTGTCCAAATTTCTCTCTTCTTATAAGCACTGTTGTCATATTAGGCCCACGTTAATGACCTCATCTTAGCTTGATTACATCTGCCAAGATTGTACTTCAAAATAAGGTCATGTTCACAGATCCATTGGTTAGAACTTCAACATATCTTTTTGGGGGACACAATTTAACATATAACACATGTCAAAGGAGACGTGTCTGGCAACGGATCGCAACCCTCAGTGTGTTAAGGTTCAAAATGGAATTAAGGTCGTTAATCAGCTGTCTTTAAAATAGGGAGATAATCCTGTATTAGCTAGTTGGACCGGATGTAATTGTAAGGGACTCAAAGTGGAAGAGGGAGGCAGAAAAAGTAAGAATCGGAGAA
>NW_007832805.1:0-761 GCF_000696425.1 Galeopterus variegatus
TTAGGCAACTCCAGCTCCCTCTAGCCTTCCAGTCAATAATTAGGGAAAAAATTGGCTAAAACCACAGGGACTCAGGCCCACTAAAACCACGGAGATTTAATAATAAAGCTATAGAAGGCTTCTCGCCAGTACCTTAACACCACATCAACTGTGTTATAGTGAATTATAACTGACAGAGCTGTAACAGACAAACTCTAAGAAGCAGTTCTTTGGGAAACTCAAAGAAAAAAGGTAGAAACAAACAAAAAAAGAAACTAGAGGAAATTTAAGCACTTGGCAACTACAGATGCAACAAACATTAAAGACTTTCTACTTTCTAGACAGATTGACATAAAACTCATACTTACTTCCCTGATTACTTCAGTTCCTGCTATCAGATATATTGTGTCCCACTTTTAATAATAAAAATTGCTACGTATGCTAAAAATCAAGAATAAAGTCTGAAGAAACAAAGCATACATGAAACCAGACTCAGACATGACACCAATTTTGAAATTTTTAGACAGAGAATTTAAAATAAAAATGATTAATATGGACTCTAATTAATGATCAAAGTGTTTCTAATGAAAAAGTGAACAACAACTAAGAATAGATGAGTAACATAAGCAGACAGAAAATGTGAAAATGAGTCAAAAGGAAACACTAGAAATAAAAAAAGGAGAAATGTTACTAAAAATGTAACAAAAATGGAGAATGACTTTAATAGAATCTTTAGGTAACTAGACATAGCTGAGGAAAAAACCAGTGAGATCCTAAAGACA
>NW_007832806.1:0-761 GCF_000696425.1 Galeopterus variegatus
TCAGCCTGCAGGCTGAAACAGCTAGGCCTGCAAAATGAGAAATCCGTGATGCAAATAAATAATCATCCAGCTCTTTCAGCAGAGGCTCTGCTCAGCAGTCCACCTGAACAGCTGTGGCTCACTCCCAACCAGGGAGCATTAGCGGCATGCTTGTGATTCCCTTATAATAATCATTCCCAAGCAGACTACAAAAGAATTTAGACCTCTCCCCCTGCAACCTCCACCCTCTCTTATTGTTCATTCATTCTCTTTCCTAGGCCTATTCAATTCTTCCTTACCCTTTTCTTTCTCCTCTAAGATGCCTACAATTGGCTTATCAGTCTCAACACACTATTTTATTAAAAGTTCACTCCTAAAGTATGATGCTCCTGTGGTCAAATCTACTGGGGTTAGACAACTGCACATAGCCAGGGATGCTTGTAGAGGGATGCTTGTGGAGTGGAGAGCTGACTGTGAAAAAGGGTGCTTTCTGTTTTCTGCTGCACAGCACTGTGCTCTGGAACTGGCAGCCTGTAATTAACTGCCGAGATGTCTTCTATCAAACTGCAGCAAGAGGGGAAAAAAAAAATCTCTGGAGATAGCAATAGTGGAATAGAAAGAACACTCGGTTCTATCTCTGATAATCAGAGTATGAATCTTGATTTTGACTTACTAGGTGTGGAACATTAGGCCTTGGCTACTCAAAGTATGGTACTTGGACCAGCAGCAGCAGCAGCATCCCATAGAGAATTTCAGGACTCATCCAACACTTACTGCAGATC
>NW_007832807.1:0-761 GCF_000696425.1 Galeopterus variegatus
AGAAAGAAAAATGAATACTACATTAGTGGCCAATAATGGCCACAATTTTGCAATATTTTTGCACATTGAAGATATCCTTTGTCTTTCATTTTAAATGCTATTTATTTTTTTATTTATATATATTAATATTTAGATTTTTACTTTTACTATTGCTATCATATGTACAAGTCTTTTCATTTAGAGATTTTTTTTTTCTTTCTTGCTGTATCCTTCTGTTTCTATGTGTTGGTATTAATGTTGTTCAGCACATTTTTGGTTTCCACACTTCTGTGTGCATAGTAGGGTTGTACCTCCTGTTACCTTTGAGTGGGGCCTGTGATTAAGTCTGGTCAATAAGCTCTGTTAGAATCTTAAATATATGCATGTCTATTTTCCTCCCTTAATCTTTGCTTATCTATCCGGTCACATTAGTATCTGCTTATGATAGGCTAGATTATGCTGCAGTAACAAATAACCCCTGAATCTCTCTTTACTTAAGGCATTGTATGATGAATAGTCTTTTAAATAAAGCCCAATATAAATCTTCTTTGTTTAAAGCAACAAAGGCTTATTTCCCCTTTATACTAATTGTCTGGGGTGGGCTGGTTGAGGCTTCTGACCTGTCCAATTGTTTGTTGGCTCTTAGCAGTTTCCCATTGGAAGAGACTCAGATTCATTACACTGTTGTTTCACAGGCAAAAGCAAATAACATGGTCATACCTAACTCCTTCAAGCTGTAGAGAAATGTAGTCCTATCATACACAAAAGACGGAGAGTAGAGC
>NW_007832808.1:0-761 GCF_000696425.1 Galeopterus variegatus
TCTAAGTAATCTCATCAGACCAAGCACATCGATCCAAGTAAACTCTTCAGACCGAGATCATCGATCTAAGTAAACTCATTGGACCAAGCTCATCAATCTAAGTAAACTAATCAGACAAAGCCCATTGGTCAAAGTAAACTCATCACACCAATCACATCCATCTAAGTAACCTCATCAGACCAAGCTCATCGATCTAAGTAAACTCATCAGAGAAAGCTAGTCGATCTAAGACAACTCATCAGACCAAGCCCTTGGATCCAACTAAACTCTTCCCACCAAGATCATCGATCTAAATCAACTCATAAGACCAATCTCAGTGATCTAATTAAACTCATAAGAGAAAGCTAATCGATCTAATAAAACTCAACTGAACAAGCCCATTGATTTAAGTAAAATCAACACACCAAGATCTTCGATCTAAGTAAACTCCTTAGACCATGATCATCGATCTAAATAAACTCATCAGACCAAGCACATCGATCTAAGTAAACACATCAGACCGAGCTAATCGATCTAATTAAACTCATCAGACCAAGTCCATCGATCTAAGTAAACTCAACACACCAGGCTCATCGATCTAAGTGAATTCATCAGACCAAACACATCGTTCTAAGTAAACTCATCAGACCAAGCTCATCAATCTAAGTAAACTCATCAGACTGACCTCATCGATCTAAGGAACCTCATCAGACCAAGCTCATCGATCTAAGTAAACTCATCAGAGCAAGCTATTCGGTCTAAGTAAACTCATCAGACCAAGC
>NW_007832809.1:0-761 GCF_000696425.1 Galeopterus variegatus
TTATAAAAGCTTGATATTATTTTTTAGTAAAAAAATATAGAAGAGCACTTTTAAAAGTTCAGAAAAAATAGAATTAAAAGATAATACTAATCTTTCCATGAACTTTTTGAAGACCCCTTGCACAGATGCTATGCAGAGTGCTTAGAGGTAATCTCACTGAATTCAAACCTCTTTATTTGTACTTAATCCTGGCCATGGGCACCCTACCCACAATCAAGAAACTATAAGGAATCACAAAAATTCAGCTCACTTACTTTACTAATGAAGAAAGTGAGTCCTGAAGGGATGAAAAACTTCCTTAATCTGCAATATGAGTGGGAAGCTGGAGGTGAGATTCTCCCTTGAAATTCCTGACTCCACTATGTCTTTAAATAGTTAAATTTAGAAGCACAGGCCTCTAAATCATATCGGTTCCCCAAGCCCTAGTGATTCTTTCTCGCCCTGTTTGCCACCCACCATTGTTGGAATGTTACATTTCCAATTCTAATACTGAAGTGTCTAGGAAACCCTCATAGCAAGCAGCAAAGCTCTTCATTTTTTATAATCATGCTTCCAACACACTTTAGTGTATTAACAATATAAATGCAGAGTTTGATAAATTCCTTAGCTAAAATCACGAGAGCTTAGCACACTGTCAGTGGAAAGTAGAGATTTTACTTTATGAAGCCTGGAACCTCTAGCATAGGAAATCCCAAGTTACCCTTTCAATCAGGCATAGAAAAACTAATTGTGCATTTACATGTGGGGATTTGAAAGGAGCA
>NW_007832810.1:0-761 GCF_000696425.1 Galeopterus variegatus
ATGATTAAGTGATTAATTGTGGATCCCAGTTAAGTCTGATGAAATGCAAAGCCACTTTACATTTAGATATTTGCATTAAACAAAATAATGCTTTATACTTAGCAAATAGAAAGCGCAGCTAAATGATACCTGTAATGAATTACATTTCAATAGGAAACAAAAACTGTCTTGGTGAGCTCCTTTTGTCCAAGGTAGCTTGACAACTACACTACGTATTATCAATCAACTGAACTGCTGGTGCAGAATATCTGAAAAAGTAATTAGCTGCCAAATGGGTTTCCCAGAAAACCCATTCTTAACATACTTGTAATGGTAACTGTAAAAAAACGTTGCTCAGGTGACATTTAAACATGAAAGCAGTACTAGAGAGAAATCATCAATGGAGTCTCTCAACTTTAAAATTTGGCCTCCCTAAGATTTTGAAAATCTAGACCATATTGTAGTATTATAAAAATTTTATTTAAATAGTACCAACTTTCAGTTGACATTTCCAGGTAATTGAAAGGAAAAAAATTCTTGTAATTCAAATACATACTTAAGTTTTTTCAGAGAACTTTGGGGGTAAAAAATCAGAACCAGTCTCACCACAGCAATTGCTTATAGGAATGGAAACATGAAAATCTTTGGTTTTGTTTTTTGTGATTGAATGCACTGTCCTCAATTTTCTTTTGGATGGTTATCAATATAAAGCACACTGACCGCTCTGTCCATTTCTATGGGGAAATGAGCATGCTCATTTTTCTCTTCGTTATTGTCAGAAT
>NW_007832811.1:0-761 GCF_000696425.1 Galeopterus variegatus
AGACTGGTCAGGAATACAGAATTGAAAGGGGTAGAGTTTGATGAAAAGACTCAGGCCCAGATCAGAGTTTCTATTCAACCCGGGTGCATCAGATTTCACCAGATCCAGAAGTACCTATAAAGTCAACCATTAAAGCCTGAGCTGCCCAAAAAGCCTTCCCTAGGGAATCAGCAGCAAAATGGCAATTTAGCTCAAACACAGCTCAAGCACTGGTCCTCACAGGAAGTTCCCCTACTTTAGAAGTAAGCAACAGACAAGGAATTAGTTCCAGTGCAGAATTTAAATGGTGGGAACAGCAAATAATCCAACACAGAAATGAAAGAAAAAACAGAGTACCCACAACCAGAGGCAAAGTTTGAAAACTAGCAAAGGTCTCATTCACCAAAGAGACAAATTTTGATAAATAGCAAAGGTCTCATTTCACCAAAGAACACCTATAACACCTAGAGGGACCGGAAGTCCCTTGGGCTACCATGCCAGGAAGTGGGGAGGGCCAGGTGCCTCAGCCATGCCCCCCGACACCCTCAACCAGTCCCAAGGATGGGGGCCTCAGGCCTCAGCCACACTCCCACAACAAGTGCAACCACCCCAGCCGACCACCGTGCCACCACAGGAAATGCGCTGGGCTTTCCTGAGCCAGGGTGGTGGGGGGCTGAGGGCCTCATCCACATCCCCTCTGCATGAGCAACAAGCCCAGCAGCAACCACTGAACCACCACAGAGAGAACCCCTGCCTCTCCCAAACCAGAGAGGCAGGAGGCC
>NW_007832812.1:0-761 GCF_000696425.1 Galeopterus variegatus
TGATTGTAGGAGGGTACTTCAATTTACAGTGAGGGGCTGAGGGCCTCAGCCACGCCCCCCCCAACACCCCAAACCAGCCCAGCAATGACCACCAAGCTGCTGCTGGAAGCGTCCTCGTCTCCCCTGCTGGAGTGAGTGGGGTGCCATGGGCCTCGACCACACCCCCCTCCTTCCTCCTCCTCTCACCCTATTTCCCTCCCCCTTCACCTCTCTCCCTGCCCCCTACTGCTCTGCACCATGTGAGATTGTAAAAAATGATAAATAATATTAATAAACAAATTTTAAAAGATAATACAAATCTTTCCATGAACTTTTTGAAGACACCTCCTATGTTCCCTCTATATAGTCTGAGTTCATACATTCTTTCCAGAGTCTCTTCCAATGTCCTACTGAGATTACAGAGGAGGAGAACAGGTGCTGGGCAGAATAATGCAATGGTGAAAACAGGGCTGAGTCTTAGCCCCTCTGTCCGAATTCATGTCTAAAGAATTTGATTCTTCTCTCAGATGGACTGAATGTTGTCATCCCTGCAAAGAAAATGGGAGGGCAAGTTAATGACCTGGGAAAAATTTCTTAAGTGGCCTCAAGAATAAATTCATTCTCATAGCCAATCACTGTCTAAAAAAAAAAGAGCTCAATATCAGTTATGCCAAAATTCAACTTAAATTTTACAGACTCTCTTTACCATCTCAATGTGTAAATAATTCTTTTTTTTTTTTTCCTTTTTGTCTTTTTTACTGACCGGTAACGGGATCGCAACC
>NW_007832813.1:0-761 GCF_000696425.1 Galeopterus variegatus
AACACAGAGAATAACAAATGCTGGTGAGCATGCAGAGAAAGGGGAGCATTTCTACACTCTCAGCAGGCCTGCAAATTAGTGCAGCCACAATGGAAAACAGTAGGGAGATTCCTCAAACAACTATAGATAAAATTGCCATACAATCCAGTGATACTGTGGCTAGATATAAACCCAAAGGAAAGGAAATCATCATGTGGAAGGGGTACCTGCACTCCCATGTTTTCACAGCTCTGTTTACAATAGCCAAGAGTTGGAACGAACTTAAAGGTCCATCACTGAATGACTGGATAAGAATATTGTGGTATATTTAAACAATGGAATACTACTCTGCCATAAAAAGGAATGAAATTCTGCCATTTGCAGCAACAAGGACAAACTTAGAAAAAATTATGTTAAGTGAAATAAGCCAGGTACAAAAAGAGAAATGCCACATCACATGTCCTTACTCATAAGTGGGAACTGGGAGGGACAGGGAAGGTACAACAATCACAATAATTCCTTGAACTTTCACAGGGAAAGAATGGAACTGAGGACACCAGAGGTGGGAAATGGGGAGGGGGATGAGGTTAGGGAGAATTTGGTAAAAGGCCACAAAAAATGTTTACATTGTGTAATGTTGAAACAAATAAAGTTAAAAAATAAATAAACAAAAAATAAAAAGCACTGTCTAATAGAATTGTAATGCAAGACACATATTTAGGTTTTCTATTAGCCACATTTTAAAAAGTAAGAAGAAACAGGTGAAATTAAGTTAAATAATA
>NW_007832814.1:0-761 GCF_000696425.1 Galeopterus variegatus
GTAGGTCTCTCCTCCTCTTCCCCTGAGCTCTAGTGGCCCCAGTTTGGTAGTTGCTGTTTTTTTAATAGTTGTAAATCAGTCGATTGTGGGAGAGAGTGACGCTGGGGACCGTCTACTCAGCCATCTTGATTCTCACCTTTGTTTTATTTTAATAAGTGAAGATTATATTTTAGTTGCTCTTTGTAGACTTTAAATACATGTGATCAAGGCCTGTATATGGAAAGATTTTTGAATTCCTTTTGAATCATGTCTTCTGCTTCTGGATCCATTTAAAAATGAGTCTGCAAAAATGATTGTATAAGTTTTCTCCCCTGTGTGATTCTGATCAAGATATTACTCTCAAATGTGCTTGTACATCAGAACAACCTGGAAAAGTTATTTAAAATGCAGACCCCCAGGCCCCATCACGGAATTAATGCACCAGGCTCTCTGGGATGGGATCTGGAGCTTTTGGTTGGTTCTCTTTTTTGTGTCTAAGAATCGTTGGAATGATTCTGATGAAATCTGGCAGGTGCTGGTCCCAGGGCTGGAACTTGGCAACTACTGAATTAGGAATTTCACTGCTATGTGTTGGTGAGATTGACACTGTCACATCATTCACCCTTTTTGTAAATGTTGCCTTGACAGCATGTGCACACTTGCATTTGTGTTTCCTGAGATTTGGAAATTGTGCAGCCTGGAGGATTTCCAATTTATCACTGTTACATTTTCTTTAGTACACCTGGAAGGGGAGGCAGGTTAAGGCAAAGCATGTAGGTCAG
>NW_007832815.1:0-761 GCF_000696425.1 Galeopterus variegatus
CAGGTTGTTTGTTTTCTGCTGAGTCTCCGCCTCCCTAGCTGGACGTCTCCCCATTCTGTGCACACTAGGCGGGGCTGGTGGACCTCGCAGAGGCGGCCTGCAGAGTGTGTGTTTTCTGCCGAGTCTCTGCCTCCCTAGCCGGATGCCTCCCCGCTCTGTGCGCTCTAGACTGGGCTGGGACGTGTCTTCTGCTACCCTCGTCTATCAGCCAGGCCTTCAAGCCCCTGTTCTGCACTGCCCCGCCCAAGAAGTCTTTCAGGTTTCTGCTAGGCACAGACGACCGGTCGCTCTGGGTGCCTTTGTAGCAGTGTATAGGGCTTTCTCGGGACTTATCACCTTCCTCCTGGTATTGCAGTTATCTGTGTACTTGTCTTCCACACCAGAGCGTGAGCTCCTCAGGGGAGGAGCCTGCAGCACACAGTTCCTCTTTGATTTCCCCCGGCGTGGACCGACTCCAGCGCCCGCCTGCAGTCAACACTCCAGCAGGTTCTAGCTGCGCTCTCGGGAGCACTCTGATTGCACTTTTCCTAACCATAAATTGGTTAGGCGTTTTTCCAAACTGATGGCCGCAGAAATGGTATCTGCCTCCCGGTAACAGGAAGTTTGCGGGGGGTTGAAGGTTTACCGGGGGTTGAAGCCCAGGGTGCAGTGGAGTGACAATCGGCCCAGCCCATTCTTCCCTGTTTTCCCGACACTGGTGGGGGCTCCCCACACCACCAGCCCTGCCAGAGAACTGCGGGGGAAGTGGATGTGAGGCCAGC
>NW_007832816.1:0-761 GCF_000696425.1 Galeopterus variegatus
CATTGGTGGGAGCTAAAAAAATAAACAAATTAATTCACCCACAAACACACAAAAAAAAAACCGGGGGGGTGGGGAAGAATGATATAACAACTATACTTTTTTGAAGTTGTTACAACAAGCAAACGGAAAGGACATTCTTGGGGGGGAGGGGAGAGAGGGAGGAGGGAGGGAGGTGTCGGTGATGGGCCATAATAATCATATACAGTGTATATTGACAAAAAAAAAAATTTACCAAAAAAAAATGTTATATTCCTAAGGTAATATTTTGAAGATAATCAAAACCGTAAAGAAGCAAAATATAACAAGATTAAGTCCGGTAAATATAAGTGTACATATCTTAATTAAAGTTCCAAAGTGAACTAAACCAATAAGCAGGAGGAGAGAGGAATGGTTTCAGAATATCTTCAGTTGGAAAATTCATGACGTTTTTCTTGATCTCAGGTCACTGTAAGCCATGACATGTTCACAGGTGAAGTGAGACACATGACAACACTACTTTGACTTTAGAATGAATTATTAGAAATAAAATATTAGTGCCAAGGGAAACAATAGCTCTACTGTATTTTACATTGGTCAGGACTGAAGACCACGGCATACACCTATTTGGTTACGAACACACTCGCGACTGTCATCAGGAGCCCTCCTGTGGCGGCAGCACTGCGGGGACGGGCAGGGATGGGGCGACTCCGGGGACGGAGCACGGGCTCGGGCGGTATGTCCAGGTGCTGGTCACAGAACTGGGGTGCAGAGGGGAGCTTCAG
>NW_007832817.1:0-761 GCF_000696425.1 Galeopterus variegatus
GCGTCATTAGATGTAGGAGATGGGACCAGTTGTGCTGTGGGGAGAGTAGGGGAGAAGGTGATCCTTTCCTGCTCTGTCTTCACTGCTCTGTCCACTCTCCTTTGAACCAGCCAACATCTGGTGTGAAGGGTCCCTTCCCCAGCACCCTCTACGTGTCCCCAGCACAGTTGCACTAAGTGAGCAGAGGAGCCTGCATGTTTGTCCGTGCCAGACACTGTTTATATTTCTGAATGACTTCCCTCCACCCTGCGCACATGGACTTGGCAGTTCCTTAAATAATTTAAGGAACTCTATGCTCCATCACTGGATATAAAAAAAAAAAAAAAAGAGAGAGAGAGACTTACTGCCCTGGTGCTGTGCTCACTGACCTGACAGTCATGAGGCATTCTTTCCCCAGGGGAATTGGACAGTGACAAATCAAGTCTGCCTGGTTTCCACATGGTAGGAACGCTGGGGGCCACACGTGTATGTGTGCATGCATGCTCGCTCTGCATGCATGTGAGTTGCACGCACATGCACATACGTGCCCCACATGTGCCCACATGGTGTACATGGGTGTGCATGCACGTGTGTGTTTGTGCATGTGTGTGTATGCTGGGGGCATGTCCTCCTCATGGTGGCTGCTCATGTGCACTGCTCTATGCTCCCCTGGCCCTCGGAAGGAGAAGGTCAGTTAGTGGAGACCGGGCAGGAGGGCGCTGGCCATACAGTGAGGAGTGGGGCAGGAGCCGCCCACCACTCCTCCCCCTCCTCCCCCCTCC
>NW_007832818.1:0-761 GCF_000696425.1 Galeopterus variegatus
TTTATTTTATTTTATTTTATTTTATTTTATTTTATTTTAATTTGTCACCGGTAAGGGGATCGCAACCCTTGGCTTGGTGTTGCCCACACTGCGCTCAGCCAATCCCGATATAGGATCCAAAACCTGCGGCCTTGGCGCTCCCAGCGCCACACTCTCCCGAGTGAGCCACGGGGTGGCCCAGTTTATTCTCATTTTAGAAAGGCATTCTCACCACGATGTTTCTAAGATTTGTCTTATTTCATGTTTCAATTATATTTCAAGTATTATTTTCTTATACTTATGATATAGTTTATATCATTTTCAAACTTTATTCTGAAGTTACTATCTATGTATTTGTACTGTAATCCCAATTTATTGGATTATTCTGTGCATCTCTACTGCTCCAGGTTTTTTAAGCAGCCACATTTTTAATACAAATGTTCTAGTTATTAAGCAGAATTTAATAGTATGGAAGAGTCTGGGTGTATTTTCTTCAGTCACAATATGTCAATTCAGAAGAAACATACATTTGCCAAATAGTAAATTAAAAGGGGAACATTTTCACTAAATCCTTTTGAAGTAATCGTCACTTTTCAAAAGGGTCATTATGATAAAACACAAAGTGGCATGCTTAGGTAAGTTATTTATATTCTCTGGAATACTTAGAATATTAATAATAATGTTCATGAGATGACTAACATGGAGCTTGTATATAGTAGTCACTCCATTTCCTTTTATATAAAATATGTATGAAAACATTTGCTTTCTTCATATCAGAGACA
>NW_007832819.1:0-761 GCF_000696425.1 Galeopterus variegatus
TGACAACTGGATTTCTGTTCCTACCATTCCTTTCCCAGGCTCAGGAGGAACACCTTTTAACCTCCGGTAGGAGCCCATTCATTTTCCTTTCTGCAGAGCCTTAAAACATTCCATTTCAGTGCTCTGTGGCTTCTCGCTGAAGGAAACTATGTGGTGCCACTCCACCTGTGTCCACAGAATTACTTCTGTACAAACTCTCATTTGCTGAGTGCAATTTGATTTCAGTTCCGAGGAAGAAATCAGTCTGCTTGAACCAATTTATCTTAACACCCCATACATCACCCAGAAGTATTTGGTTTTTGTTTTGTTTTGAGTCCCAGTTGTTATTTTTGCTTTTGTTACCTGAGCTTCTGGTGTAGTATCCAAAAAACCATTGCCAAGGTCAGTTTCAAGGTTTTGCCCTATGTTTTGTTCTAGGAATTTTAGGATGTCAAGTCTTACATTTAGGTTTTTAATCCATTTTGAGTTGGCTTTCATGTGTGGTACAAGATAAGAGTCCAATTTTATTCTTTTGCATGTGGATATTCAGTTTTACCAGCACCATTTATTGAAGAGACTATTTTTTCCCCATTGTGTTTTCTTGGTACTCTTGTCAAAAATTAGCTGACTATATGCTTGGGTTTATTTCTGGGTTCTCTATTCTGTTCCATTAGTCTTCATGTTTGTTTGTATGCTGGTAATGTACTGTTTTGAATACTATAGCACTGCAATATAATTTGAATTTAGGAAGTGTGATGCCTACAACTTTGTTTTTCTTTCTC
>NW_007832820.1:0-761 GCF_000696425.1 Galeopterus variegatus
ATTCCAGCTGCTATAACAAAATAACTCAGATGGGGTAATTTATGAATAATTTTGGAGGCTGGAGAGTCCAAGATCAAGGTACCAGAAGATCTGGTGTCTGGTGAGAGCTCTCACTCTTCATAGGTGGTGCCTTGTTGCTGCATTCTTACATGGCAGAAGGGAGGAGTGCTACCTTTAGTATCTTTTATAAGTACACTAATGCCATGCATGAGGGTGGAGCCCTCATGAGTTAGTCACTTTACTAAAGGCCCCATCCCTTAATGCTATCACATTGGGTAGTAGGTTCCAACATGCGAGTTTTGTGGAGACACCAACATTCAGGCCATAGAAGGCCGCTATAACAAAATGTCATTGCCTGGCTGGTTCAAGCAACAGACATTTATTTCTCACAATTCTGGAGTCTGGGAAGTCTGAGATCATGGTGCCAGCACAGTTCTGGTGAGGTCTTGCTGAATGGCATACAGCCACCTATTTTATTTTGTTTTATTTATTTAATTATTTTTATTGAACCATAATTGATTATACGTATTTTTGGGATTCAACGTTGACATATGGTGATCAAATCAATATTACTAGTATGTATATTGTTACAAATTGTACTTATTCTTTATGCCCTTTGTCCAATCTCTCCCTATCCCCCTCTCCCTACCCCTCTGCCACTGATAACCCTAGATTTCTTCTCTCTCTCTGAAAGAGTAATGGTTACTCTGTTGATTTGTTGCCTAGGTGATCTGTCCAATGCTGAGAAGTATGTTCAATTA
>NW_007832821.1:0-761 GCF_000696425.1 Galeopterus variegatus
AGACAAAAAGGTAAAAAAAAAAAAAAAAAAATGAACAAACTCTAAGAGAGCAAGCAGACAACCTTAAGCACATAAATATCTTAATCATGGGTGTTCTAGAAGGGAAGGAGAAGGAAAAGTCATGGAAAAACTACTCAACAAAATAATAAAAACTTCCCAGGTACAGGGAAAGACATGGATCTTCAGATCCAAGAGGCTCAAAGATCTCCAAGCAAATTCAACCCCAAAAGATCCTCTCCTAAATGCATTGTAGTCAAACTGGCAAAGCTCAAAGACAAAGAGAGAATCTTAAATCTTAAATGATTATCTATAAGGGAGCTCCCATCAGACTAAAAACAGACAAGAAACTCTACGAGCCAGAAGAAAATGGAATGATATATATAAAATACAAAAGTTAAAAAAGAAAGAAACAACTGCCCACCAAGAATACTATATCCAGCAAGGCTATCCTTCAGAAATGAGGGAAAATAGTGTATTTTGCAGACAAACAAAAACTGTGGGAGTTCACCACCACATGAGCAGCCCTACAAAAAATCCTCAAGAAAGTCCTGCATCTGGAATCTGAAAAACAATAATCACTACCATGAATACACAAGAAAGAAAAAACCAACTTGCAGAACAAAAATGCAAACTAGAAAGAGAAAGAACCTAAATCTTACCACCACAAAAAAACTATAATGACAGTGTAATAATACCTCTGCTTTATTTCTGATTTTAGTAATTTGGTCTTCTCTCTTTTTTTCTCAGTCAGTCCAGATAAA
>NW_007832822.1:0-761 GCF_000696425.1 Galeopterus variegatus
GGGGCGCGGGCTCTTTCTGCCACTTGCGAAATGGAATTAGCGCGTTCTCTGCAGCTTTCGCGCCCCTCCAGCCAGCGGTCCCCCCACCCGCTCCGGGGTCTCTGCGCGCGGCAGGGGGGTGTCGCCGCGGCTAGTGCTGGGTGGTGCCGTAGGGCTTGCACCTCTGCCCGGATTCAGGATGGCCTCGTGGGCTCCGCACCCCCCTCCCCCAGTCCAGCGAGCCTTGGCCTCCCCCTTCTAGCACAGATCTGCTGCACTGAAAAATCAGCAGCGAGAGAGGCCATTTCGGCTCCCACCCCTGTCTTGGCCGAGGAAGAGCCAATCACAACGCCGGCGTGTAGCTGTGCAAGCCGCAGGTGGGGTGGGAGAGCAGAGCCGCGGAGCATAGCGAAGCCATTTTCTGGGAGGGTTGACAGTCATTTCCACTCGTGGTATAATCACCATGCTGGAGAATTTTAGCCATCCTCTCCGCGCCCACCCCTTTACACCATGAGAACTGACAGGGACAATAGGTGTGGTGCAAGGATTGTGCCACCTGGAACCAGTTGACCTGGGGTCTAGTCTTGGCCCTGACCTTAACCTGCTCTGTGGCTCAGCCCCAGGCCTCAGTCTTTTCATCTGTAAAAATACAGAGAAGGAATATAATCAGACTATGGGAAGTATTGGTGACATGGTGAGGAAATGGATTGTCTTGATATGCCGTTATCTGATAAAACTAGAAATATTCATAACTGGTGCTGGACAATTCTATTTCTCCATCT
>NW_007832823.1:0-761 GCF_000696425.1 Galeopterus variegatus
AAGCCCTGTGCTCCCTCCACGCTCAATAACTCTCCTCAGCCCTAACCCCACCAAAAACAGCATGGCCTCAGGGGAAGACCATATAAGCTCTTCCAATGATTTAATTCAATTTATTCTCTACCTCCAGCTTACAATCCATTCCTCATTATAAATATGTGACAGAGCTTCTTAATCTGGAGGGCCAGAGCAGAGGGGCACAAAAACAGGGAAGGGATTGATCTTAACTGATCATCTGGTGTCTCTCATGTACTTGTTCCTTTGGTCTCATGACACCCATTGAACAAGGTATTTTTGCCTCCATTAGAGACTCAGAGACAGCAAGTGACTGTCCCAAGGTCACTCAGCTGCTAAGTGGATGAAGCTAGGATCACAACTCAGATTGTCTGACTCCAAAGGGTTTGTACCTTTTTTTGTAACGTGAAATTGGGTGTGTGTGTGATGTTTCCCAGCCACCCTCCACACAAAACAGTGGAAAGCCACTGTCATTATTTCCCTACCCTGAAGGTCCCAGGTTGAAAACCTACTTCTTCTGAGAAGCCCCGCCTCCTTCATCCAGCCCAGGTTGATCTTCCAGTTTCCTGACCTCCCGTCCTTCACTGTGCTGCATTCTGACTTGCATTGGTCTCTAGTTGTTTCTGTGTACACAACTTTTCATTCCAACCCGAAGGCCAGAAATATGTCTCATGTTTCCCAGGTCTAGGACAATGTCAGACACATGGCAAACAGCCAGCCAATAAATCCTTTTATTCCAGAGATTTACT
>NW_007832824.1:0-761 GCF_000696425.1 Galeopterus variegatus
AAAAAAAAAAAAAAACCTTCAATTACTGTGTAAGAAAAGGATACATTAATGTGACTTATGACTTTTCTGCTAGAATCACACATTTATAGAAGAAAAGGAATAATATCCAAATTGAAGAGGGCGCAAAAAAATAAAAAGAAGAAAGCAAACTTGAATCTCCTTCCCTCTCTTGGCAATTATAGCAGTTGGTGATTAGCTTAAGGGATATTCAGCTCAATCTGAGTGCGGATTTAGAATTTAGTATTAAAGCGGCACTTCACCTGTAATCCCTCTGCACCTCCAAGAGAAGATCAAACCCGAACATGCATTTTGGAACTATTCTTTAGGCCTTGGACAGAGTCTGACAAGGTCTGGATCAGTATCAGCCTGGTCTTTAATGCACAAAGGAGCCTAGCAATGTTCCTCAAGATGTCTGCCATACTACAGTATCTCTCTTTAGAGGTGGCACAGTTCATGCTGTAGTGTTATAGTAATGTGGAGTCAAAAATGCTGTCTCATCTGCATCATCATTTGTATTTTAGCATAAATACAAATATACAAGTGGCAGAAAGACTAATGAATTGCCTCTATAGAATACAATTACCAACTTGACCACAGTCACCTATACAATTTTATCACAGCCAAAAAATTTTCAATGAATATTTTATTTTAAATTCTAGAATAAGGCCTTTTGAGTTTTATTTAGAAATACATAATCTCATGGGCCGGCCCGGTGGCACACTGGATAGTGCGCCGCTTGGGAGGTGCGGCGGCGCTCCCGC
>NW_007832825.1:0-761 GCF_000696425.1 Galeopterus variegatus
ATAACACGAATATTTAAAAATAAACAACAAAATTTCAGGTTATTTCTCACCTAACAGTTCTTTGATTAAAGTGATTTTATATTTTAGTTTAAATTATCTTATGTTTATAAAAACTATAAATTATAAGATTTAAATTTATTTCTGAGGTAGCACATGTTTGTGTTCAAGGTAGCACGTTTGTGTGTGTGTACTTATATACACATGTGCATGTACATTTATAGTAAACAAGTGGAAAAGCATGTTGAATTAAGAATATTCCACACATTGTGTTTCTCATACACAACACTCTACCTAAGTTTTATATTTCACATTGTTTACTTTTATTTCATTATTTAATTTATATCCAGATACCTAGATATCAACTGACTTTAAATATAAAATATATTCATTAATCCCATGCATTATATTTAAAACTGTTATGAACAATTAATTCTCTGAGCTATGTTAAATGAAACTATATGGTAAAGAATAAGCATGATAAAAATAGAAGACAATCAGTATGCTTTTTATGGTACATATAGAACTAGTTAGGAAGCAAGTGCCTAACAAATATGTAGTTACTATGAAAACATAATCACCAGAAGTACTGAGTTGTTTTTTACTGAAAGAAACTGACTATGCCACAATATGATATAATTTGTGGAGTAAATAGTTATCAGAATACTTGCAGTAAAATTATAGAGAATGTGATCAGTTAATTGCCAACGTAATTGAATATTCAAGTCTAAACATAAACTTTGTGAAATACTTTATGTAGTTGA
>NW_007832826.1:0-761 GCF_000696425.1 Galeopterus variegatus
GTCCCTGTTTGCAGATGATATGATCCTATATATCAAACAGCCTAAAGCCTCTACCAAAAAAACTCTTATTAGAGTTGATAAATGATTTCAGCAAAGTTGCAGGATACAAAATCAACACACAAAAATCAGTAGCATTTCTATACTCCAACAGTGAACATGCAGAAAAAGAAATCAAGAAAGCTAGCCCATTTACAATAGCCACCAATAAATAAAATACTTAGGAATTGAGTTAACCAAGGATGTGAAAAATATCTACAATGATAACTACAAACCACTGTTGAGAGAAATTAAAGAGGACACAAGAAGATGGAAATATATCCCTTGCTCTTGGATTGGAAGAACTAACATTGTGAAAATGTCCATACTACCCAACATGACCTACAGATTCAATGCAATCCCCATTCCAATGACATTTTTCTCTGAAATGGAAAAAGCTATCCTAACATTTATATGGAATAACAAAAGAACATGGATAGCCAAATAAGAATATGGATAGCCAAATAAATTCAGAGCAGAAAAAAATAAAGCTAGAGGCATAACACTACCTGACTTTAAACTATACTACAAAGCTATAAGAACCAAAACAGTATGGTACTGGCATAAAAACAGACACACAGATCAATGGAATGGAATAGAGAACCCAGAAATCAACCCATACACCTACATCCATCTGATCTTTGACAAAGGCACCAAGTCTACACACTGGGGAGGAGACTGCCTCTTCAGCAAATGGTGCTGGGAAAACTGGATATTCATATGTA
>NW_007832827.1:0-761 GCF_000696425.1 Galeopterus variegatus
TTGATTAATGTATTTGAGCATGGTGAAGTATTGATGTGTATTATGTAATTTTCATTATACACCCATTTTATTTGTTTTTCTTATTTGTGACAAAATACATATTACATAAGCATTTCCGTTTTAGGCATTTTTAAAATTACAATTATGAGGAATTAATTACATGTGCAATGCTTTATGACCATCTCCTCTATTTCCAAAATTTTTCGTCATACTAAACATAAACTCTGTATCCATTAAGCAAAAATTTCCCATTATCCCACTACCCCAATATCTGGTAACCTCTAATCTACTTCTGTCTCTGAAATGTTCACTTTCTTTTAAATTTTTTTCTTAATTGACCATGATCATTGTATACATTTATGGAGTACAATGTGTTATTTGGGTACATTTAGACAGTGTGTAATTATAACAACAGGGTATTTAGCATTTCCATCACCTCAAATATTTGTCACCTCTTATGTTGTGAACATTCAAAATTTTGTACCCAAATTATTATTATTTTATATTTATCTCAACCCAAATAATGGCCTCAGTTATTCTTATGACATAATGAGCCAAGGGAAATTAATGAAGATATTAATTTAGAAATATATATTTATTGTTCCTCATATATATTATTTCCATAACATCTAAGTTTTAATCAGTTACTCATAACTTTTTTTTATGTTTTATCTTGGTGTTACTTCTCAAATGTCTGCTCATCTTTGACCCTTCTTTCAGACTTAATAAAGAGGCTTTCACAATTCCTTGGACTTGTTAAG
>NW_007832828.1:0-761 GCF_000696425.1 Galeopterus variegatus
ATCCAAGCTTATGATCCGGAGCTCTGGGTGTGGGGACGACATCGCACCCATATTCCCTAGAGCTCTGGGGACCATGGAGGCCTGAGGTCATCGGCCTGAAGGTAGGTACGTCTGTGTCCTCCAGGGTATGGACAGAATGATTTATTGTCTATTTAGGAAATGTGGTTGCTTGGCCCACTTTCATCCACCCTCTGCCCACATCAACCTTATTTGCATTGTGAAGTGGCCGGCCAGATGCAAAGAGCAGACCCTCCCCATCAGCTCCACAGCCACACTTTAACCAGACAGAGGCGCAACCTCAGTAAGATGTGCTGGAATCCAGGGAGACCGCTCAGCCAGTGTCAGTGAGGCACGGATCTGGCAAAAATCCTTTAACCCAAAGCATTTGGGCCCAAATGATAGCTTTGATAAAATGTTGACTGTTGTCAAAAGTAAATACCCTTCAGCTGTATAAATTTCCATTTCCCTCCATAAATTGTGTTTTTTCTTTCTCTTTTAATTCATTTTTGACCTTTCATCCCTCAGGAATACCAACTATAGGGATTTATATATAACAAAATAAATGTTTAGTAATAGGATATTAGATGGAACAGTTTGCAAATTCAATAATGAAAGATAAATGATAATTATATTTTCATCCAAATTTGCTCTCAAACAAATTGCTCATGGCCAGATCGCTTGCAAATTCTTGCTATCCCCTGACTAGTGCTTCTGGACCAATTTTTCCACTTGTACAATTACACCTTCTGCCCCTGAAGTTA
>NW_007832829.1:0-761 GCF_000696425.1 Galeopterus variegatus
TTGTCTGATATCTCTCACAGATTTTCTTCAATGCCTTTGATTCTTTTTTCTTTTTTCTTTTTTCTTTTTTTGTCTGCTTGTGTTATTTCAAGCAGCCCATCTTCAAGTTCAGAGGTTCTCTCTTCAACTTCAACAAGCATGCTGGTTAAACTCTCTGTTGTGTTTTTTATTTCACTGAATAACTTCTTTAGTTCAGCAAGTTCTGCTACATTTTTTTCAGGGCATTGATTTCCTTGTACATTTCTTCTTTCAGGTCCTGTATACTTTCCCTCATTTTATCATGATGTGTGGCTGAGTTTTCTTGTATCTCCTTCAGTTTCCTTAGAATTATCACTCTAAATTCCTTGTCAGTCATTTCAAAGTCTTCTTGTTCTATAGGGTCTAGAGCTTGAGATTTATTATCTTTGGATGGTGTACTTTTATGATTTTTCATATTTCTGGTGTCTTTTCTTTGATGTTTATTCATTGTGGCAGGGTTTCACAGACCACCATGGAACTTCCCTGCGGCTCCTGGGGCTCCCCCACGGGCCAAGCCGGAGCAGCTCTGCACTTTTGCTGTGGGGAAAGACAACAGACGGCCGCTCCTCCGGTGGCAGTGGCAGCGGCTGAAGTGGCGGCGAAGAGGAACTGGCGCAGTGGTCTCGGCAGAGCCCAGGTGCTTCACAGACACTGCTCCAGCTCTGCGTTGGGCCTCCAACTTCTGACTCAAGGAGTTGGGTTTCCGGTGACTTTGGTTTTTTGATCAGCAGCCTTTTTCTGAG
>NW_007832830.1:0-761 GCF_000696425.1 Galeopterus variegatus
ATGTTCTCATTATGAGGATGTTACACCTTTTATGTTTGTCCCACAGCTTTTAGATATTCTGTTCTCTTTTTTCTCAGTTTAATTTTTCTTTTCTTTTCAATTTTGGAAGTGTCTATTAACATATTCTCAACCTCAGAGATTCTTTCCTTAGCTGCATCCATTCTTATGAGCCCATTGAAGACATTCTTTATTTCTCTTAGTGCTTTTGATCTCTAGCATTTCTTTTTGATTCTTTCTTAAAAATTTTCATTTCTCTGCTTACATTGTCTATCTGCTCTTTTATGGTGTCTACTTTTTCCATTAAAGCCCTTAGCATATTAATCATATATATATATATATGTATATGTATATATATATTTTTTTTTTTTGTTGGCTGCATAGTATGGGGAACTAAACTCTTGACCTTGGTTTTACAAAGCCATATTAATAATAATTTTTAAAAAATAACTTTTGATTTGATGATTCCAACATTCTTGCCATATCTGACTTTGGATGTAATGCTTGTTTAGTTTTCTCAGCTTAATTTTTTGCCTTTCAGTACGCCTTGCAATTTTTTGTTGACTGATGAACAGGTACTGGGTAGAAGAAGGCTCAGTCAATAGGTCTTCAGTAATATAGTGGTAAGGTGTGGGGGAGGAGTGTTCTATAGTCCTATAATTAGGTTTCAGTCTTTTAATAACCCTGTACCTCTGGACTGTGATATTCACAAGTGTTTCTCAGTTCTTTCCCCTTGTTAGGTGGGACAGGAATGTTAGAGGGGG
>NW_007832831.1:0-761 GCF_000696425.1 Galeopterus variegatus
TGGACTTAATAGATAAATGTTGAGCATGTTCGGAGTGCTCCGCTTACCAGCTGCTCCCACATCTCTCTCCCTCTCCTAGGACCTCCCTATTCACTGAGACACAGCAATGTTGAGATCAGGTGAATTAATAATCCTACAGTGGCCTCTAAGTTTTCAAGTGAAAGGAATAGTCCCGTGTCTTTCACTTTAAATCAAAAGCTAGAAATGATTAAGCTTGGTAAGGAAGACATGTCAAAAGCTGAGACAGGCCAAAAGCTAGGCCTCTTGCACCAAACAATAGCCAGGTTGTGAAAGTTTTTGAAGGAATAAGAGCTACTGCAGTGAAAACACAATTTATAAGAAAGCAAAACAGCCTTATTATTGATATGGAGAAAGTTTTAATGGTCTGGAGAGAGGATCAATGGAGCCACAGCATTCCCTTAAGCCAAAGCCTAATCTTAACTCTCTTCAATTCTATGAAGGCTGAGAGAGATGAGGAAGCTGAAGAAGAAAAGTTGGAAGCTAGCAGAGGTTGGTTCATGAGGTTTAAGGAAAGAAGCTGTCTCCATAACATAAAAATGCCAGGTGAAGCAGCAAGTGCTGATGTAGAAGCTGCAGCAAGTTATCTAGAAGATCAAGCTACGTTAATTGATGAAGGTGGCAACACTAAAGTACAGGTTCAATGTAGACAAAACAGCCTTCTATTGGAAGAAGATGACACTTAGTAGTTTTGTAGCTTCAAAGGACAGCCTGACTCTCTTGTTAGGGGCTAATGCAGCTGG
>NW_007832832.1:0-761 GCF_000696425.1 Galeopterus variegatus
AAGAGAGTTAAGGGGTTACATGGCAGACATTCGGTCAACGTCAGAAACGTGGTGGGCACAATCCATCCTTCAGCCGCCATGAGGGTCTCGCTAGCTCCTCGCCTTACCCAGCCCAAGTCCTTCTCCATCTGTGAGTCCTCTCACCCCAGCCTCTGTTTCCTCTTCTCTTCACTGGTCTCAGCTAATTCATCCCCTTGCCTCTCGCCCGAGGTGGCGATGCCTCCCCATTCTTTGTGGTCTGGGTCAACATTCCTGGCCACATGATTCCAACTGACCTCAAGTAACTCAAAGTGTTTTTCCCACAGAAGACTGTTACCCCTCCAAGTGGATTTTTTGTACTTGATGTTAATAATAATAATAATTCATCAAGTCATATGAAGATGACGTGAGATAATGTAAATGAAAGTATTTTTGAAATGCAAGATGTTGTATGAATTCATCCATCTGTTTATTCAGGCAGCGAACATTTGTGAAGACTTTACTGAATGCTGGAGATGCTGAAATAAACAAAATGCCTTCAAGGAATTCATGGTCTAATGAGAAAATAATTGCAATAAAGCATAATAAATACCATAAATGCTACATTTCGTGTGTAATGGTGACATAATAAATACCATAACTGCTACATTTCGCGTGTAATGGTGGGACAAAGAAAGGAGTGATAGGGCCGGCCCCGTGGCTCACTCAGGAGGGTGCAGTACTGGTAGTGCCGAGGCCGCGGGTTCGGATCCTATATAGGGATGGCCGAGCATGGTGTGGAC
>NW_007832833.1:0-761 GCF_000696425.1 Galeopterus variegatus
TAAGTCAACTAGATCCATAACCATAGTTGTTGTAATTTTGTCTTTTGACAATATATAACAAATATATTTTAAAAATATGTCTTCAAATCCCATCCTTGTCACCAAAAAAAAGTGTCCCATAAAGGAGTATTACACAGCACACATAAGGGCTCCATGTGAGAAATGTTCACACTATTACATTAACATCAATCACATCATTTCATACCCCATGCATGAAAAACAATAAATAGTTACCAGATAATAGAGGATAGGTATCACTGGATAATCTTATTGATGTTATATACAATTGCTTACTGTGAGAAATGTCCTCACCTGTCCAATGCCAAAGGATGGACACAGAGACATGAGGTACAGTGAAGTGAGACTTTAAATATGGCCTTATAAGGTTCAGGTGTCTGAAGGGCAGGCACAAGGAAAAGGGCTGTAGCAAGCAATTTATTTCCTAGTATGCAAGTCCCTCCCCCCCACCCCTGCCCCCACTTCCTCACTGGCTGAGTACTACCAGATACACAATCTTCCTGAAGGACAGCTAAAATTTATTAGCCCCCTGCAAGGAATTCCTTTGGGAGCTCAGGACAAACCCTTGAAAAAGGCCCACCTAAGCCCTGTGAAGGGAGAAACACCAGGAATTGAAGAAAACAATGGGTGCTAGTAATTAATTAGCATCTCAAGGAGAGCCTTATCAGTTCAGAGACCCTCTGGGAAAATGAAGAAAACAAAAGGGGCTAGGAACTAATTACCATCTCAATAAAACACCCTCA
>NW_007832834.1:0-761 GCF_000696425.1 Galeopterus variegatus
CCTTTGTAATTAGTTAACCACCTAACACTCCTCTGCACTCATATAAGAAGCAAAAGTGCCCCAGAGCTCTTAAGAACTGGGAATTTGTCAAGCTACTCTCTAAAACAATGACTCAGAAATTGAGAGTAAAAAGGAAAAGAATTAAATTTCATAAAGATTCATAATAATACCAACAGTACATGCAGCCAGCGCCTAGAGTATCTGATTGGTGAATCCCTAACTCTAACAAATTTATTCACCAAGGCATTTCTACCTCACCCGGTGGAAATATTGGAAACTATTACTTACATGAAAGCATTATTTTGGTCTCTATCCAATGATGAGAAAAACCTCTTGATGAGGTTCCAAATGTCAAACTTCTTTTTCTAGTGGTTTCTGGCATGTCAGAGCTCCATGGTTAAGTCTTATAATTTCAATAATCCTTGGAGATCAATGAAGTTGTCTGGACTCCGTTACTTTTCCAAAAGGAAATACCTTGTAGTCCAATGAAGGAGGTAGCGGCTAGAGGAGAAAGGACCAGAATATTCAGTAAATTGAGCACAGGTCCCAAAGGAAACAAACAAATATGTTCCCTGTTACTCCTTTTCTAAAAATGAAACTTCCAGCTCATTTCTAGAAAAAAAAATTCACGTTTGGATTTTTGTGTTGCTTTTATAGTTTCTCCCTCTTTTGGCAAGTAAACTTATTTTAAAATTTTTTAGCTCACATAGTAGCAAAATAAGAACTGTTGCAAGTTGTTGAAAGTAGAGTCCAATGCTTTT
>NW_007832835.1:0-761 GCF_000696425.1 Galeopterus variegatus
TGTCAAAACTGTCCCACATCTCAAATTCTCCTAGCTCATGCTTGACCTCCCCTTTCCGGACACAGATTAATCTTTTAATCCATCAGACTACTCTGCTACCCATGCAGGCCACCTCGACTACCTCCTTATGCTCCAAATCCTTCATCAGCCCCTCCACCTTTTCCCTCTCTTTGTCCTCAGCCCCGGCTCCTTTATATCCCCCTCTGTGAAGTAGCTGGGATGGAGGGATTGTCGAAGTTCATGTCCCCTCTTCTCTTTTGGACCTTTCCCAACTCAAAAAGTGACTGTCCCCTGAAGACAGGGAGCAGGTCTGGATAGCAGCCCAACAGGCAGATGAGGTACATGTTCAAAATAACAGGCAGCCTGTGGGAGCCACTGCTGTTTCTTGCATGGACCCAAATTATGACTACCAAGCCAGCCACAGGGATCGGGATCTTTATGGCCTCCAAAGGCTACTCACAAGTCAGTCAATTATGACAAGCTTAGAAAAATCACACAGAGATCCACTGAAAATCCCAGTGAGTTCCTAACCCATCTCTCTGAGGCTTTACATGAATACACACGTATAAACCCAAACTCCCCTGCAGGCATGGCCCTTTTACACTATCACTTCAACGCAGCTTTCAAGGTTTTTTAACAGTAGAAAAAAAAAGGGGGGGTGAGGGATCATTTTTTAAAAGATCAGGCCAAGGGGCCGGCCCGGTGGCGCAATGGATAGTGCGCCGCTTGGGAAGCGCGGCGGAGCTCCCGCCCAAGGGTTC
>NW_007832836.1:0-761 GCF_000696425.1 Galeopterus variegatus
GGGAGCGCTACCGCACTCCCAAGCGGCGCACTGTAGCAGTGCGCCACCGGGCCGGCCCCTATACTAGGTACTTTTTAAAATAAAATGGAAAAGCTGTAGATCTTGCTTTCCACATTATTATAATCTGGTTGGGAAGAGGTACTACATGACAAAGAGGACTAAAATAGTGTAAAAAACAAAACGAAAAACAAACTTCCTTGACTGCACAGAAGGAATGCTTAAATACTCTGGGTGTAGTTTTAGTAGGTTAAAAGAAAATTGCATTGGAACTTATTTTAAAGGATGAGAAGATTTCTATAGGGGAAATAGACATTTTGAGATGGAATTGCAGATTAAAAAAAGTTTAAAAATACAGGATATAAATGTGGCTATAAATTAAAACCTTATTGCTTTTAGACATTCTTATAAATACCTTATTATCCATACATAATTTTTTCTTACTGTTTTGAACCTATATTTCCTGGGCATAGAGCCTGAATTGGAGGCAGGAATAGATCCTTTACATGCAGTCAGTCACTGCCAGTTGTGTGGGGCCCAGTGCTATGAGGACGAGGGTATGAGGATGAGTTGAGACCCCTATCAGGGGTGACTAACATACAAGAAATAATCCTTTCTTACTATTTTCTGTGGACTAGTGACTTTGAGAAGAAACATACGAGTATCTTACTCAGGATATTCAGTATTTTATTGGGATATTGAGTATTCTGTCATCTGTCTTTTCTACTGGATGGAAAAGATTTGTATTATGGGATTGTATAATT
>NW_007832837.1:0-761 GCF_000696425.1 Galeopterus variegatus
CCAGAATGCTTATGGAACTTTGGACTGTAAAGACCATTCTAAGGAGGTCTCAGATAGAAATGCAGAGGATAAGAGTTTGCCTCTTTCTTTCCTGCCTCACTGCTTCAGCTGGAACATTTCATCTTGTTTTCTCCTGCCCTTGGACTGAGATTTACACTATCAGTCCCCTGGTGCTCAGGCCTTCAGACTCCTACCAAATTACACTCATAACCTTCTCAGGTATCCAGGTGGCAGACACCAAATTATGGAACTTCTCAGTCCCATAACTGTATGAGCCAGTTGTTCATAATAAATCTCTCTCTCTCTTCCTCTGTGTTCTTTCTGTTTCTCTGGAGAACCCTAACTAATATACAAAGGAAAGATTACATTGATATATGATAACAGGGATTTGATAAAAAATAATATACAAATATGACTCTTAAAGCCAATTAATAATGTAAATAAATAGGCATCTTCTAAATATGCTATAATTTTTTTCAAATGCATATGTCAGCCTCATTTCCATGGTTACAAATCCTATAAGCATCAGCTTCAAAGTCAGAAGCAAGACACAAACATATCACTGTTATTAGCTAACATAGTTCTGTATATTCCATTCGACACATTTAGAAAGAGAAAGAAATAGAGGTATAAAAATTGTGAATATTGCTATTATGTTCCAAAACTTATTGTTTACCTAGGAAAACTCCTATAAATCATTGCTCAATAAAATATGTAGGAGCAAAATAAACACTCAATCCTTAATGGTGTTCATATCAAAA
>NW_007832838.1:0-761 GCF_000696425.1 Galeopterus variegatus
GAACTGTTTTTAACCAATATAGTCACAATGCACAATAGGTGGTATCATCTGTATACTAGGGGTGCAGACATGAAGACTCGGAGATTACGTGACTTGCTCAAGATCACTCTGCTGGAAGTGGCAGAGCCAAGCTCACACCCAAGTCTAGTGGAGAGCTGGGGCTTAGCACCACGCTTGATTAAGAACCAAAGTTGGAAGAAGGAAGTGATCACTCAGGGCCAGGGCTAGTGTGGAGGCTTCCCAGAGCTGGGAGGTTTGACCTGCAGTCTGAGAGGGAGTCTCCATCTCAATACATGGAGGAGAATAGGGAGCCTTTCCAGGAGGAAGAACTGAATTTGGCTAGTGCCCCTGGGAAATAATGAGTTCTTATATGTTTATACCATAATGTATTTTTATACTTTTCCCCAAAGGATCCATGGCAATGTATACCATTAAAATGCATTTCAAATAGTTTTGATACGGATAGACTAGAAAGATAGATAGGTAGATGTAGATATATAGAACAAAACCAACAGAAGAGGATAGACAATATGTGTGTATAGTTTGGATGTGGCAGGAAAAGAGGAAGAGTGTGTCTGGTTGTTTGAATTTTATTCTGTAGTTGTTGGGGAACCCCTGTAGAATTTTATTCTGCAATTGTTATAGGAGTAGAGGTGCTGGGACTGAAGCCAAGTCCCAGGAAGGTAAGTCATCCAGGGCCATTGGTGAAGCCGAAAGAAAGGGTAAGAAATGGAAAAGGAAGTGCATGGGAAAAGATGATG
>NW_007832839.1:0-761 GCF_000696425.1 Galeopterus variegatus
GGGGTAGGGGTTTGGCTTCTATGATTTCGGTGAGAGAGGTTATGGCATATCCTGCATAATGAGCAGAGTCCTGTCTGAAAGAACTACCGTCCGTAAGCCAAATGTAATCGGGATGAGGGAGAGGTCCTTCTAAAACAGAGGAGTGACAGGGCAGGAAGTTTTCTAGGGCCTCCAGGCAATCATGGGAAGGGATGCCTATACCTGAAGGACAAGGTATGGGAAGTCAAGTGGCAGGATTTAAGGGGGGGCACGGAAGAAAGGTGATGTCAGGGTTTTTGAGGAAGGAGATGAGAAGGGACAAAACCCTGGATGGAGGGAGGGATTGAAGTCCCTTGTATGTCAGGAGATCCTTTAAGTGGTGGGGGGAAAGGATAATTAATGGTGCCCCAAAAGTTAATTTGTATGCCTCCTTTTGTAAGAGCTGTCCGGCGGCTAGAGCCCTTATGCAGGGTGCCCATCCACGGATGGTGGGATCTAACTGCTTAGAAAGGTATGCTACGGGAGCAAAGGTGGGTCCATAATTTTGTCCCAACACTCTGAGTGCCTGTCCACCCTTCTCATGGACGTACAAGAAGAAAGGTTTAGAGAGATCAGGGAGATGAAGTGCCGGCGCCTGTACAAGGGTCTGTCGCAATTTTAAAAAGGGATGGCAGGGGGAGGAGAGTAGGGGTTCATCAGGGGGACCATTAGTTAGGTTATTCAGAGGTCTGGCCAGGAGGGAATAATTTGGGACCCAGGCTCTGAAGTATCCAGCTAATCCC
>NW_007832841.1:0-761 GCF_000696425.1 Galeopterus variegatus
ATCTTTGTTATTTTCTTCCTTCTATTAACTACAAGATTAGTTTGTTCTTCATTTTCTAACCTTTCAGGTATAACATTAGGTTATTTGAGATCTTTCTTTTTCTTTTTTTTTTAAATTTGGCATTTATTGCTATTAGCTTCAGTCTTAGAACTGCTTTTGCTGCAACACATAACTTATGATGTATTGTGTTTTCATTTTTTTGTTGTTGTTGTTGTTTCAAGATTTTTTTGATTTTCCGACAAATTTCTTCTTTGACATATTGGTTGTTCAGGAGCATGTTTAATTTTCACATATTTATAATTTTTTTTCAGAGTTCCTCCTATGATCAATTTCTAGTTTCTTACCATTGTGGTCAGAAAAATACTTGATAGAATTTCAACCTTCTTAAATTTAAGACTTGTTTTGTGGCCTAACATATGATCTATCCTGGAGAACATTTTGTGTGTGCTTGAAAAGAATATGTATTCCGCTGCTGTTGGATATGATGTTTTGTGTATGTCTGTTAGGTACAGGTGATCTAAAGTGTAATTCAAGTTCAACGTTTCCTTATTGATTATATGTCTGGGTGATCTATCCACTGTTGAAAGTGGGGTATTGAAGCCCCTACTATTACTGTATTGCTGTCTATCTCTCCCTTCAGCTCTATACATATTTGCTTTATATATTTAGATGTTCCAAAGTTATTTGCATATTTATTTACCATTGTCATATCCACTTGATGAATTGACTCCTTTATCATTATATAAAGACTTTCTTTGTTT
>NW_007832842.1:0-761 GCF_000696425.1 Galeopterus variegatus
ATTTTAGGTTGTCACTGCCTTCCCACCATCCTTACCTCCCTTTTCAGAGCATAGTCACTAATTATAATTTGTATTATAGTAAATGCTTCTTGATTAACCAGTTAATGCTCTCTACTTAGAGTCAGCCCTATAATTCTACAGTGCCATAAAGGACTAAAGAGCTGGTGGTTAGTATATCTTGATTCTTTTAAAACATTGTTAATACGCAGATAATTATCCGAACATTAATAGTATCTAGAACAGCAACGTAAGGCCAATTTTGTAAAAAAGGACATATATATAGATAGATACAGATGTAGATATTTGTAAAAAATAAAATGTTCATCAAATATATGGTAGACAGAAGAAAACTGTCTGGATAGGTTTTTATACTATTCTTAATAAAAGGAAATATACAACAAAAAGAGGTTTAGGAAGACACAATTTGACCTTTATGAGATCCAAGCCATGAGGCATCGCAAAGACCAGGTAGGGAGGGAATGGGTCGGATGGAGTAATATTAATTACAGATAATGTTTCAGTGTTATCAGCACAGAATGATTATTCATAATGATGATCTATCAAATGGTGCCTGTTTGTTGAAAGATGGAGCTTGAGATGACCTTAAAAGTGATCATGTCAGACATTTACATTCTAGGTGAGGTGATTGAAAAGTCAAGGTATATATGATTTTGTCAGGATCAACATAGCACATCTGAGTTTTTAGGTGTCCTGACCCAATCTTCTTTACATTTTACATTATTGTTTTCAGAACTTCTCAT
>NW_007832843.1:0-761 GCF_000696425.1 Galeopterus variegatus
CCGCTTCCTCAGAGTCCTTGGGCCTTAGGAAAAGAAATGTTTCTTTCACATCTCCCTCTGAAGCCTCTGCACCTATGTAAGTTTTTTTGTTTTTTTTTAATATTTTATTTATTTTTTATTTTTAGTGCTTCAATATTTAATAAAAGCAAATTTTTTTCCTCTTTTCTTTTCTTTTAAAATTTTAACTTCTCAATATACATTGTAGTTGATTTTCGTGACCCTTTACCCGTAACCTGGCAGGGGAGATACCATGATCACCTACGTAATTTTTTTAAAAATATTTTTGTTTAGAGAACTTTTCTTTTTTTAAACATTTTACCTTAAAGAATTTCAAACATATACAAAATCAGGCAGAAGAGTTAAACAATTTTTGTGTTATTTTCTTTTCATACAAATTCGTTCATACAATTTCTTTTTTTATTCAATTTTTCATACAGTATTTCTCCACGTATACTTAAATGAAAATTAAAATAAAAAAGATAAGTGTTCTAATTTGAGATTTACCTTAAATCTACTTTTAGAATTACAAACGTACACAGATGTTGTTACTCTACTACAGTAAATACCTCATGAGAACTGCAGCAACAGAAACAGCAGTAATGGGGCCTTTTCTACCCGTTTTTCTTCAAAAGAAAAACATTGACTCAGCACCCACCATAAGCAGGCAGGTTCCTGTGAGGTGGGTGGTTAACTCCACTTCCCAGCTGAAGGGACCAAGCATGACCCACCCAGCTGGGACTCGAACAAGCATCTGCACTTAC
>NW_007832844.1:0-761 GCF_000696425.1 Galeopterus variegatus
AGACAAGAAGTATATTTCCTAAACTATTGGATTAGGGAGATTATCATTTCCATTTATATAGAGGTCATTACATTTAAATTTTTCTTTTTCAAATTTTATAATTTTAACTTTCCATAAATTAATCAATATTGTCTAAGTTACTAAATTTATTGGTGTACCTATTACATTTTTTAAAAATAATTATTTTCAGAAGAATCTCTTGATAAATAATTTATTCATTCAACCTTTATTCTTTGAGTCCCTAGCACATAAAATATTGTAGATTCTACAGATATAACAATCCAACAAAATATACTCCAGCCATACCTTCAGGAAACATATCTATTTGGGAATGACAGGTCATGATAAAATAGATAAACATATCAATTATAATAGAATAAATGCTTTTGAAAACAACATACACAAAATGATGGAGGTAAGAAAATGTAGCAGAGAAGAACATTCAGTGATTTTATTACATAATAGTGTATATTCACAAATGGCTTTTTAAATAGGTTGCACTTGGCAAAAGCCTTCAGGAAGGAGACATTTAATTATCTGGACAATAAGTATACCTGGCTGAGGAACATTAAGTGCAAAGGACTGAGGATGGGGAATGTTTAGTGAATTCAAGAAGCTGCAGGGAGAGCGATGTAGCTGAAGTAGTGGAGTAAATAAGAGGAGAGTGATTAGAAGATGAGGTCAGAGGACAGATCTTGAGGGCTGCTTAACCCTCAGAAGAGCTTGGTTTGGAAGACAAAAATTTAGTTACCCTGGCTGTA
>NW_007832845.1:0-761 GCF_000696425.1 Galeopterus variegatus
TATTATGTCTGAATTTTTCTTATCTTTTTCACATTGCCTATACACAAAAAGATGTGGGAAAAACTTTTTGAAATATTTAGTACTCAAAACTGTGTTATATATCACAAAGCAAAGGAAATGTGTTGATAGCTGATTCATCTGGCTTATGCAAATTACTTTCTCATACTCAGGATCGATTTTTTAAGTGTAACTATATATTTAGTTATTAGAATATTTTCTTTAACTGGGGTTGGGTAAGTCCACATTTACCACAGAGCCTAAATCATGTCCCTGGTGATAAATTATAAAGCTAATAACATTTTATAATACATTTGAAACTCTTCAAAAATCTAAAAAGTATTTTTAGTAGAATAGTCATACAGTATGTATAAAATTTATACATATTCATAAGGTCCAAGTAAAATAATACAGCAAACATATGTGAACAGCAGTGGGTGTTGTTACGATGGTTTTGCATTTTCACTCTGTTTAAAATAGTCCTCAGTTATTTTATCCACCCATGGAAACAATACTCATCCTTCTAGTACACTGAGATGATCAAATTCATTGAGAGATGACTTCTTACCTATTTCTATTCCATTAACCATGATGACATTCACGTGTCTTCCAAAGAAGCCTACCTTACAACCATGGAACACTAGGAAAAACAACAGAGCCATTCCTAGTAATTAAAGATCACAGAACACAAGCTCACTATGAGCTCCATAGTCTCCCTATATTTTGCGGAGGTAATAAAAAATAAATAAATTTCAAGGTAAGCC
>NW_007832846.1:0-761 GCF_000696425.1 Galeopterus variegatus
TAAGCAAACTCTATGTACCCAGAAGGAAATAGTTTCTAGAGAAAGTCCAAAGTGAATTTTTTTTAAAACAACATGAATTCTATCTCAAATTAAGTATTGGAAATTATTTGGAAATACTTGACTGAATTCAGCACTTTAGGGTGTTTAAATCTTGCTCTAAATTTTTATAGTTTTTCAAATGTATATGCTTGGATTAGAGATGTTACTATTTAATATAAATAGCACATTTTACTCAAGTGATGATTTCTGAAAAAAATCCCATGGTGTGGCCCTTTGCAAAATCCCTTTGTGATCTACATCTCCAGTTGATAAATGTAACCTTACAAGGCCAGCATCTTACATGCTGTTCAATAGCTTCTAGAGTCAGAAGTTTCTTCAGGCTTGAGCTACCGTGTAAAAGTTATGGCAATCCATGAGAAAATGAATTTCACTAGTTAAAATACTTTATGTTGTCCAATTATGAGTGTCTACCACAAAATCTAAAAAAAAAAAAATCAGTCAAATAATCATTTGTTGAATGAATAAATGGATGAATGTACTTCAAAAATTACTTATTTTCACCTTTTGTAGCTCTTTTCTTATAAACCAAAGTATACATTAAAATAAACAAATTCAAAAATAAATAAATACAAATTTTAAACATTCCACTCTTTAATCTTCCTTTTTTCCAGATCACTCCTTCTACATCAATCTTTGCCTGTAACACATTCTCCACTGTTCTACTTGAAAGCACCTGAGAAAGTAACCTGCTATTTAGGGGC
>NW_007832847.1:0-761 GCF_000696425.1 Galeopterus variegatus
AAAAGCAGTTACAAAACAATATTTACAGCAAAATCTTAGTTTTGATAAATATTATATATATTTATGAATACACATATACCTATAATAATGAGGTAATATACACTAATAAATTAATACTGATCTGCAGATAATTTAAATTTCCTTGTATGTGCTTCCCTAGATTTTCCAACATTTATACATTGAATATATTTACTTTGGAAATTATTATTGTAAAAAATGTAAAAGTTTTGGGAGGATTTGAAGGGAAGAAATGCCTAGAGCATTGGTTCTCAGATTTAATCTGCATCAGATCACCTGGAGGGTTTGTTAAAACACTGATTGCGGGGCCCCACCCCAGAGCTTCTACTTCAGTGGGTCTGGAGAGGAAAGGCTGAGAATGTCTAACCAGTCCCAGCTGCGGCTGAAGCGACTGGTCCAGGTCCTTTGAAAACCAGGCCCCAGAGGTTCCCAGCAGATGGCATTTAGGGAGAAGGCAACACCAGTGTGCTGCGTCAATGAGGGAGAAATTCCCCTCACTACTGTGGGAAGACGTTGACCTTCTAGGGATCCCTGAGCTCTGCCCCACTCCCACCTGCCCCCAAAATGAACAGAGAAGGAGGCACCTGGATAATGGACAATGGGCACTGCTCCCCTGATTTGTGTCCAGAGGACACTGCTGGCCTCTCTTTCTCCTAGAAGGGGCCCTCCAAGTCCTAACAACTAACCTTGGACCTTTTGAACCTAGTCCCTTCCTCCCACTGTACCATGGGGTCCAAAGAGAT
>NW_007832848.1:0-761 GCF_000696425.1 Galeopterus variegatus
TTTTTGTTTGTTTGTTTTTTTTACTTTTGTGTACTTGGTTGTCTCTAAGTCCTATTTATTTATTTATTTTGGGAGACTATTATTTATAGGAATTCTTAAAGGCCTAGAATGAAGGTGTATTCATTCAGATATGATTTTTGCTTCTACCTTATTTATATGGATGCTGGAAAGAGACTACTTGAAACTCTATTCTTGGCTTAAGCTTTTGAGACAACCAGGGCCAAAAAACTGGGGCTGCAGATTTAAGTAGAGCTGGTTTGTTGTCATAACATGTCAGGAATCTAAACTTTCCTCGTTGTTTTGCTAATTTATGAAATGACTTTCCTTGCATTTCCTGTTGTGTGGAAGGGTTGAGTGCAAGCTTCTGATTCATTTTTATACTGAAGGTGCAGCTCTTTGAAGCACCAGATTTAAGAGGGGAACTTCTATTTGCTTCTTACTTTGAGCAGGCTCTGGTGTTTTTTATGTGGCCTCCATGGCCCCCTTTTATGTACAAAAGGTCATGAAATTGGAAACTGCAGGTAGTTTGCTGTATTCAGATTACATGAGAGTACTTCAAAAAGTTCATGGAAATATTTATATTGTCTTTTAATTCTATTTTTTCATGAACTTTTTGAAGTATTTTTGTATCTTTGAGACAAAGTGTCTTTGGAAATCCCCTTTCCCCACTGCTTTTGTCTGTACTTTGATTTTTGCCTGATAATTCCTTATTATCTTGTTAACATTTTTATTCTTTGAGAAGATTTAAAAATGTTTTCCAG
>NW_007832849.1:0-761 GCF_000696425.1 Galeopterus variegatus
TACTGCCAAGCTCTGTAGCTTGTCAAAACAAGAAACAGTCTACAGATTTCAAACTAAACTTTAAAAAAAATCAGCTCTGGCATCATTAACATGTTAATACAGGGCATTTATGCTAATCCAAAGCAACTGCTCATTCCTGTACTTCGGTCATCCTTAATACTGTGAGATTTAGTTTAAATAAATTCTAGCACTGGCTGCAAATTTACTATGTAATTTTTGTGGGGTTGGGAGGATGAGCTTTACCTCTGGGGTTTGATGACAAATGTTAGCATAAAATCTCCTGATCCACTACATCTTCAAAAGTTAGGGTGAAAGTATAAAATCCAAGATGGCCACCTGAAAAACATTTTTTATCTCAGCATAATCCTCCCAAGATAAATCCTAACTTCTTGAAACATCCTTACCCACCCAGATAAAAACATAATTATCAGTATATTGCTTCCAAAGCCATACTTCCTAGATAAACTATTCACAGATATTTTATCTAACACAGCTCTTTTTTCTTTTACTGAAAAGAAAAATAAATTCTCAAATAAGAATAACCTTGTAGCATATTTACTAGATATTATTTTAAAATTTAAGATCACTTTATTTTAATTCATATTGAAAAAATAAATTTCCTACTGTCCCTTCACTTTCTTCTCCACATAGCATGTGTAATATATCACTTTTATCGCTCATAAGTTTGCCAATTTCTCATACTTTATCCTCACCCTGCTAGATGTCTTTCTCTGCCATTATACAAATTTATATAAATGTCT
>NW_007832850.1:0-761 GCF_000696425.1 Galeopterus variegatus
TTTTTTCTCCTTTAGAAGATGTGGAAATTTTATCAATAGATAATTGCATTTCAATTACATCTGTGTCTTGAAATAATGGTTCTTCTTCCAGATTTTGATCGTTAATAGATGAATTAAAATTTTTTGTGTGTGTGTGTGTTATGGACAATGTTAGATTACTAGGAAAAATTAAGATAATTTGAATGCCACCACACTACCCACAAGAAATGCATTTTTGCTTATACAAAATTCAGTCACAAAGAGAAACTAGAAATTCTTTTTTGATCAAGCAGGACCAGAAAGTGATCAAAATATATGGTTTTGTAGAAATAAATGTTTAACTGACAAGAAACTGGCAGTTCTTTCTCTGTATCTGCTACCAAACTTCTCCAACCTTAAAGTTTTCCAAAATTGTTTATACATACATATGAAGAATGGAAAATAAAGAGTATAGGAGAATTTATTTTACCTAAGGAAAAAATTTGGAATTGGGTGAGTATTACGTAATACAGATTCAAAACTGCATTTATCTGTGAGATAATTCATAGGGTCTTTTAGAAATTAGAAGTTTAAAAAATTAACATTTTCATAATCAACATGGAAACTCAAAGAAAAATATATACATTACCATGAATTACCTTGTTATGCTGCTGCATATCCAGAGAGGAAATGAATGATGTTAACGATGATGACTCACTTGTTAAATTCTTACTATTTTCCAGGCCCTATGTTTAACACATTACCTACATTTTCTCATTGTGTTTTATGTAGAAAATACATTC
>NW_007832851.1:0-761 GCF_000696425.1 Galeopterus variegatus
TGGCCATGGCTGTTGCTGTGGTGGTGAGCCACCCTTGTGATGATAGTGGCTGTGGAGGTGGCTGTGGTGGACCACCTGTGCAGAAGCATTGTCTGTGGCAGTGGCAGAGACTTTCCATGGCTCCTGCTGAGGTCCCTGGGTATGCTTCTGTCTTCTTTTGAGCAGTGGGTTGTCCACAATGGCTCCTGATGTCCCTGGGTGCACTCCTGCTGTCTGTCAGGTGGGGGCCTTCCATGGCTTTTGTCAAGGTCACCAGGCATACTCTTGCTCTCTGCCCATAGTGGGGTTGCACACATCTCCTGCTCCAGAATTTACCTTTAATTATGGTACCTAGTAATACACTTTATAATATATTTTCAAAAATAAATTTTAAAAAATTCCACTATCATGTTAGTAATATAGAAATAAGATAATTAAACCCTTATTTAATTAAGATTAATATAAAGTCTTGTAAAACAAAGTCACTGCTCTTCAGTGATCCATGATTGTTTTTCATGTTGTTGCTTCAACTTGTTCAAATTGTCTAGGTGCAATTAAACCACAGAAAACTGACTCACACCATCTGAATCTGCTCAAGAGTAACTTTATAAAATTTTTTATATTAATTTCCTTTTAATCTAAACAATTTATATTACCCTTTTCCTGCGAAACATCCAATGTAGCAGTACTGATGTCAGAACATCATACAAGCAGAGAAGAGGTGCTAAGTTTGCCTCTGTTCCAATTACTGACCTATGCTTACTCTGTAAAGTCCTCCAAAT
>NW_007832852.1:0-761 GCF_000696425.1 Galeopterus variegatus
TACCAACTCCTTAGTAAGTAGTATGATTTCTAATTAGAACAGTGCTGGTTAAATAGCACCTGGAAATCTCAAGTCTCTCTAGCTTTTCACACAGTGGGGTGGAGGGACTCCAATAACACTTTAGCTCAAAACGCATTCTGCAGAACCAATCCCAATACTAATAAGACACCAAACTTTTACTAGTCCTTTGGAATGAAAAACTAACTACAATGATCAGAGATAAAAACAGACACATCCTAATAGGAGTTGATGCAGGAACTTCTTGGGGATTTGTAACTTTCAGTTTCTGCTTTAATTATGACATGGAAAATGCCAGTGCAGTTCAAGGCCATATTTAAATGGTTTTTCACTAAAATTACAAACAGGAGAGAATCACTCTAAATCAAACTGGTCAGTACATGTTGCTCCCCATTTATCAGGCATACTCCAGAGCCTCTGATTTATACCATCCCAGTGAAGGCCAGAGAACCAGGGAGATGAGGGGTTTCATCCTTTGCAGGTAGATGTAGAGGGACAAGTATGTCTTCCTCATCCAGGAAGATTTCTAAGTCATCTAGCATTATCAAGAAGGAAGAGTCAGCTGTCACCTGCTCATCTTAAAAATTCTCTCGGAGAGGGTTGTATATTTTGGAACCAAGTTCTCCATTAGAAACTGATATTCACTTTGTGAATTTTGCTTTACTTAATCCTAAAAAGTGTGCCTTAGTCAGAGATTTTGGAGAGAAAGCTTACAGTGGTGGCTACATGCTTCAACTCTGAAC
>NW_007832853.1:0-761 GCF_000696425.1 Galeopterus variegatus
GATTTGGTTGTGGATTTTATGATGACTTACTATGAAAAGAATTGGGAGCAGTATAAACCAAATAGAATTAGGTGCTCAAGATAAAGTCACAGAGCAGCATGAGACTTGTGCTCTCTACCTTGACACTATCTCTGTCACTGAGATCTTTATTCATTTTCTCTTTAGCAAATTTTTATTGAGCACCTATTAGATTGTAGGCTGGAAAGTCAGCTCCTGACAAGATAGAGAATGCTCTGCCCTGATGGAGCTAAAATCTACAGGGATGAGACCAGCTTACCCAGTTAAACAAATATGAGGAAAAATAGAGTAAAATCATAGTTTCTGGGGTGAGAAGGTATTTTAAATAGGACAATCAGAAAATACCTTCCTAAGGAGGGGATATTTGGGCTAAATCTCATGACATCAAGTCAGTTATCCTTGAAGGTAGAGACAATAGTAAGTGCAAAGGTCCTGAGGCAGGAAGGGCTGGGTTTGTGGGGGGAAACTTATTACAAGGCAGTGGGTCTGGAAACAGGTGGCAGAGCAAGAGGGTGATGTGACATGAGGTCAGAGAAGCCATTGATCAAACAGAGCCTCGGATTTTATTTTAAGTGCAGCAGAAAGCCACTGGAGGAATTGACCTCTTTTCCTTTCCTCTGGGTTGCTCAGAATTGAGTGCTGTGTAGAGAGAGGGTTGTGAAGGATGGGTTGAAGAAGGGTGGAAGCTGGGGTACCACTTGTGGGGTTTCTTCAGGGTTCCAGATGAAAGGTGATGGGATTAG
>NW_007832854.1:0-761 GCF_000696425.1 Galeopterus variegatus
AACTACTTTCCAGGGCATCTTGGAATGAGCTATAAATGCAATGAATGCCATAAACAAGAATTGTAAGAATTACAAGGGGAGAGCTAATGTGTATATACAAACCAAACCCACACTGCACACGTACACACACACACTCACACATTATATGTTAGGATAATTAGAAAAGGAAGTGAGATCTGCTAAGAGGCTGTTGTCATGGAATAGGTCAAGGTTTCTCAGCATAGGCACCTTTCACATTTGAGGCTAGATAATTCTTTGTTGAGGAGTTGGGAGGACATATATATGCCATTTATATATACACACATATGTATGTTCATATATATATATATATATATATATATATATATCCATACACAAAAATATATGTGTGTGGGTAGTATGTGCGTGTGTGTGTGTGTGTGTGTGTGTGTGTGTGTGTGTGTGTAGGTGAGGCCAATTAATCTAGAATGGTGGAAGGGGCATAGGACATGATACCAAAGATCTGGATTCCAGTATCACTTCTGCCACTTATAAACCAAGTCATCATGGGTAAATGACTCCAAATTCTGAGCCCCAGTTTAATGCCATGTGAAACTCGTATTATTATGTTTGTCCCAGCTACATTCTCTGACAGAATTATAAGAATTAAATTTTGCCAACATAAGTTAACATTCATTGACTTATTTTTTAAGCAACTTCGAGGTCCCATATTAAAAATACATAGAAGACATAGTTCTCACAGGCTCTCCTTCAAGAAAATTACCCCAGATTGGGGTGGGAGC
>NW_007832855.1:0-761 GCF_000696425.1 Galeopterus variegatus
GTCCCATCATTGATCCATTCACCATATCCAACAAATAGCTATTAACAGATGATAAAGTTATTTCTATTTTAAAAAAAAATGATTACGTTGTATAACATTGAATATACTAATTATCCGGATTTGAGAAGCATATATTGCACATAGGTATTGATATTCAATTCTGTACCCCACAGATATGTACAATTAACTATGTTACAGTAAAAATAAACCAACACCAAACTGTGTTGAGTAGAAATGAAAACAAACACTAGTGCCCAAGTTTTCATCCTTTTTTTTTTTTCTCCACATCCATAATGATGGCATTCATATGTATGGTGCAACAATTTTTGGAAAAATACTATTTATTCAGGGACAGTGATGTGAGCACAAAGATTCTGGAATGGCCAGAAGAAATGGGAGGATGTCATTGAGAAGGAGCAGGACTGAAAAAAGACAGAGTTGGGATTTCTAAAAATCATCTTTACCACTACCACTTAGGCATTTCTGCAAGTCCAAGATGCCTCACCAGATTATGGCAATGTTACAGACACACAGGAAAAGCTTAGGATGGGTGTTTGTGATTTTTAAGCTTCATTATTATAATTTCCCCAGTGGATTCTAAGGAAAAAATGTCAGAAGGGTCCTCATGCTATCTGTCACCATTGTGCTCAAAATTTACATAGAAGGAAAATCCCATCATGATAAGTTCTTTGGCTGTGGCTGGATCATAGTAGACACTGATAGGAGGCTGATTATTTCCATCACTGATGGGATACAGCTTG
>NW_007832856.1:0-761 GCF_000696425.1 Galeopterus variegatus
TAGAAGAAAGGTAAACATAAAGGCAAAAGCAACAAATGTCCACTCTAGGGCACCACACCCTCATGTATTATTATGATCTCTGTGGGTAAATAGCTAACAAAACCCCTTTTCCTGCTGCATGAGAATTTAAATGTTAGTTAACTTTCTGGCTCTGTGTCCTTGTAAACTAGATAAAGATAGAATATTAACTGTGTTACTAAGCAGCTTTGTTTATGATAAAATGACCCTGATTGGCAAATTGCATCTGGACTGGGAGGAACTGTAGATGAACTATAAAAATCAGAGGGGGAAGCCATACTTTGGGCTCCTCTGAGTGCAGTGACTCTTGTAACTAGACGTGTCTCTTATGGAGACTCTGGAAGATGCGCCCACAGAATTGTTATGAGACATATGTGTTCCTGTGGGGCATGAGCCTTCATGACTCCCACACCTACTCAATGTGGATCTTATCATCTTGCAACTAAGTGCTCACCTGGGGGACCAAAGACAATAGCTCCTGGACAGCCATGTGGACAGTGGTATGAAAAGGGACAGCTAATACTGACAAGCTGTGTTTCCTGTCCTACGTCTTCTGAGTAAACTGGTGCCAAATGTGGCCTGTGATAATTTTGAGAGTCTGAAATGTATTGTTGAACCCGAAAAGACCCCTGGGTGGGCCTTGAAGTCACTCTCGTAATTCTGTGACAGGGCCGTTGATTTAAGGGAGCCCTCTAGTCAAAGGTAACAGAAACTCAACCCAAACTATTTTAAGAGAAAAAAAA
>NW_007832857.1:0-761 GCF_000696425.1 Galeopterus variegatus
CAAGGCCTGAAAGACAAGCAGGGCCAGCCAGTCAGGAACAGAGAGAAGCGTGCTAGGCAGGGAGAGGCAGGTGCAAGGGCCCTGTGGAGAGTGAAGTTCTGCTTCTGGGAACCGAAGGGAAGCATGTGGGACAGGGTGGGGGTGGATGGGGGCAGGCCTTGCACATGTCATTCTGGTGAAGGGAAGCTCCCTTGACATGCCCAGCACTGAGATGTCCTCATTCCTCTTCCTGGTACAAGAAAATCTTTTCCATTTTACTGTTGGGGCAGGGGAGGCCCAAAGAGGTGCTGCCTTGTCTGAGGTGGCACCACAGTCACCATCTTTAGTGGCCTTAGCCTGTGCACACATATTAACACATGCACACATGTGCTGAGCAGAAGAAGGTATGAAAAGACACACACCAGAGGTCACAAATGGGTGAGCCAAAGTTTACTGGACCTGCACAGTATTTTGAAAAAGTGTGATTTTATTGCTAATGTTGATAAAAACTGGAGATTTTTTCATAAAGTATGAATGTCTTTTTCTTTCTTTTTAAAATCATAGTGTCTGACATTTAATGATCTCTTACTATATGCTAAGCATTTGTTTAATAAGGTTGGTATGGTTATTATCCCCATTTTACAGATAAGAAAATTGAGGCTAACAGAAATTAAGTAACTTACTAAAAGGTACACAACTAGTAAGCGGTAGAACTTGTACTCTAACCCAGAAGAGTCTGACTCCAGAGATCTTTTTTTTTTTTTTTTTTTTAATTGGAAGGT
>NW_007832858.1:0-761 GCF_000696425.1 Galeopterus variegatus
GTTGCAATTTGACTAATTTCATAGTTATTTTTAATTATTAAAAAATGTATAGAATAGGTGGATGATTTGTTTAAAATAAATCTTTAAAATGTAAAGCCTAAGACTCGTGCTGTGCTGTTGCTGCTTGCATTTTAGAATTTACCATGCTAGCTCAGTGTAGAAGAGTCAGAGAACAACTTCTGGTGCCAGGAGGCCCAGATTTGATTGCTCTCTTTACTGCATTCTTGCCATGTGACCTTGGCCTTACTGTACCATCAACACCTCAGTTCACTCCTTTGTAAAATAAGACTAATACTAATACTTGTAAGGAATAAAATAATTAACATATATAAAGCACTTGACAATAGTTAAATATTAGCTATTCTTTCAACATCCTTGATCTTTTTAACTGATTCCTCGATGAAGGCTCTATGGATCACAGGGATCTTATGATCTTGAGTGATAACTAAATTCAAGAGTATGAAGTAAAGTAATTGCACAATGCTAATAAATAGGGAAATATGAGTAAATAAAAATTAAAAATTATTTGAAATATGCAATATAATGATAAACAGATGAGAACTGTAAATAAATGAAAAGATATATAATGAAACTTAGAAGCTATCTGAAGGGGATATTTGTTACTCTTAAGCCTTATTTTTGGACTCAAAGTTTAATATTTGTCTTTGAAACATACAACATCCTGAAGAAATAGCCAATTTTTAGTATTTTATATAATAGTTTTTATTTCTATTTGTTAAATTTTCTATAAATAAGATATT
>NW_007832859.1:0-761 GCF_000696425.1 Galeopterus variegatus
TTAAACTGGCTTGTGAAATCACAACCTCCAGTGAGTGTTTTTGGCAAAGATATTCGACACAGCTTTCAAGCCTGTTTGAATGCTGTTTGCCGTGTGATTTGGCATCTAATTTCTGAAACCAAACTCCTCTCAGCTCTACTTCTCTTCTAACTAGCACACCTTCGGTTCTGTGAGTTATGCTGGATTCTAAGCTCGGAAGCTTCTCTGACGCTTTTTGATAGAGATATTGAAAGAGAAGTCTCACAATCCGTTTACCCCATAAGCTCCAATGGGGTTCCACATAGAACTTGCAAACCCGAATTCCTACAGGCTAGATGTGAGAACCACATTCTTCTGCCTCCTGAATCAGGGTTAAACTGACTTGTGAAATCACAACCTCCAGTGAGTGTTTTTGGCAGAGATATTCAACACACTTTTCAACCTGTTTGAATGCCATTTGCCATGTGATTTCGCGTCTAATTTCTGAAAGCAAACTCCACTCAGCTCTACGTCTCTTATAACTAGCACAGCTTCAGTTCAGTGTGTTATGCTGCATTCTAAGCTCGGAAGCTTCTCTGACGCTTTTGGCCAGAGATTTTGAAAGAGACTTCTAAAAAGCCGTGTCCCCCATAGGCTCCAATGGGCTTCCATGTAGAACTTGGAAACCCGAATTTCTACAGGCTAGATGTGAGAACCACATTCTGCTGCCTCCTGCGTCAGGGTTAAACTGGCTTGTGAAATCTCAAACTCCAGTGAGTGTTTTTGGCAGAGATATTCAACAC
>NW_007832860.1:0-761 GCF_000696425.1 Galeopterus variegatus
ACAATAAGCCTCATCAGCTAACAAAGTTATTAATATATAAATTGTATCATATTGGTAAAAAAATATATATAAATTAGTTGGGAGCCAATTGAGAATAAGGCATTAAAAATGAAATACAAAAAAAGTAGAAAAACCCATGGCGAGAAGCGTCAAGAAAGTTTGAGGGCTTTGGATGTTGGGGCAGTGCTAACTTGCCATATACCACTGGAAATATTAATTGATGGGTCGTCACTTTCCACTTCCCACCCTCACCTTTTGGTGTTTCCATTTTGCTTGGTTGTATTTCTTCCACCCAACGGAGGCCAGTGGATACCCAATGTCTCAGAAAAAGGTGGCACATCAGAAAGAGAAAAACAAAAAAAATCTTTTTCTGGCGTCGAGTCACAAAAAAACCTAATGGCTGATATGCATTCCAGAAGTCACAAATGAGTGTGTTTTGTTTGGTGCACACCTTGTTTTGGTATTTTTTTTTTTTCCTTTTTGTCTTTCTTACTGACCGGCAACGGGATCGCAACCCTCGGTGTTGCCCCCACACCACGCTCAACCAGTGAGCGGGAACCGGTCTCTACATGGGATCCGAACCCTCAGCGGGAGCGCCGCCGCAGTGCACTCTCCATTGCGCCACCGGGCCAGCCCTTGTTGTTGTTTTTTAATGGAATACATTTAAATGCCTTTAGACTAGGTAGGTAGTCTTTAGTTTGCTACCATCCTGTATTTCATTTACCTCTGGCCTTTCTCTACAAATTTATATTACCTGCCTG
>NW_007832861.1:0-761 GCF_000696425.1 Galeopterus variegatus
TCACCCACATGCCTCCTGTTAAACGTCAACAATACCTCCTAGTTATGGTGGATACCTTTTCCGGGTGGATAGAGGCCTTCCCCACCACTAACAAAAAAGCCACCGCTGTGGCTTCCATACTCCTCTCCCAGATTATCCCAAGGTTCAGAATGCCCTCTTCCATACAAATGGACAACGGCCCAGAGTTCACTGCTCAAATAATACAAAATTTATCTCGAGCTCTCTCCCTCCCTTGGCATCTACACTGTCTACACTGTCCTTACCAGCCCCAGGCCTCAAGAATAGTTGAGTGCACTAACAGGGCTCTGAAAGACATCCTTACTAAACTTTCTCTAAAACTTCACCTTGACTGGATCCGCCTTTTACCCCTAGCCTTGTTCAGACTCAGGGTCCTCCCGAAGAAACCATCAAACCTCTCCCCTTTCTTTCTTTTTTTTTTTAAAGATGACCGGTAAGGGGATCTCAACCCTTGGCTTGGTGTTGTCAGCACCACGCTCAGCCAGTGAGCCAGCACCACGCTCAGCCAGTGAGCCATCCCTATATAGGATCCGAACCCGTGGCCTTGGTGTTATCAGCACCGCACTCTACCGAGTGAGCCACGGGCTGGCCTAAACCTCTCCCCTTTCAAAATTATGTATTGGAGGTCCCCTTTACCTCCAGGAATCATCCCTAAACAAAAAAACCATACCCTCCAACCTAACTATCCCGTTACTCTCCCATCTTCAAGCTGAACTCTGGAAACACCAGGATTGGCTATTGCC
>NW_007832862.1:0-761 GCF_000696425.1 Galeopterus variegatus
CTTCTATATCATGAAGTGTTAAAAAGAAAGACACAAGAGAAATTATAAAACATTTTAAATGTTTTAATGAAAATGAAAACACTACATAACAATAATGTGGAATGTAACAAAACGAAGAGTATGAAATCAGTGTCTAAGCCCCACATTAAGAAACTGTAGAAAGAAGAAAAGTGAAATAGAAATAACAAGGAAGAAAGAAAATATGAAAGATAAGAACAGAAAGCAATGAAATTGAAAGAAAAGAAGAAAATCAATGAAACCAAAATATGTTTTTGGAAATTAAGATAAAACAATACTTCTTTTTAGTTTTAATATATAATAAATATGTTAAATCAATTTTTTCTCAACTTTAATACTTTGAGATATTTAAAATATCAAAAAATTATACCCAACTATTAATATTTTGCTGGCTGTGCTCATACTCAGTTTTGAAGAGTGAAGGTCAGTTGTTGAGCAAAATGTCACACAATTTGGGTTTATTTGGTTGTATTTCAATGTTTAGGTTTAGGTTAATCTTTTTGACAAGAACGTTTCATAGGCAATTCTGCAATCTTTTTAATGACTCACATGTAGTTCGGGTGTCCCAGTAGCATTGAGGTTAAACTTGATCATGCAGTTTTTGTTTTTTGTTTTCCTTTTTTTGTCTTTTTTCGTGTCCGGCAATGGATCGCAACCCTCAGTGTCGTGTCCGTACCAGACCGGGACCGGCAACGGGATGGCAACCCTCAGTGTTGCGCCCGCACCTCGCTCAGCCAGTGAGC
>NW_007832863.1:0-761 GCF_000696425.1 Galeopterus variegatus
TAGACTGGGACAAAGTTCCTCTGGGACTTGGGGGAGGTGGCAACAAGTTATGGGAAGGTGAAAGGACGAACTGCACTGCAAGCAGACGTTGTCTTACTGTGCAGATAAAGTCTCTAAGGTAACAGCCCTTAGAAGAATAGTCAAAAGAATTGGGTGACTGTTTGAGTGGTGTTCTGGGCATGGAGACTTTTAGTTTTCTCTCTATCGATAAGCATTAATCATCTCTGGTTAATGTAGATTCCAGGGAGAGGATTCAAGACAATTGTGCTCCTTGTGGAGGAACTTCCCTCAGTCAGATAAGGGAGCTTCAGAGAGAGGCTTTTCCTGCACTTCGTAAGGGAAGGGGCAGGGGCAGAAGGTCAGAGAGAGACCTTGGTCCTAAGGCTTATTTCTGAGACCTTTCAGTTGCCTTTGTTCAAAGCACTCAGCACATCAAAGCACCATATTTCGGGGTGTTGTTTTCTGAGCCCCAACAACACAAACATATAAACAACCTGTATGAGTGCAGGTGAGTCACGTTAGACAGCGGACGTGAGAGGAGGGCCCCACGTCTGTGACTGCAGGGAGCACATCTGTGGTGGCCCCAGCTTCTGTGCTCTGAAGTCCCCTGCCACATTTGTGCTGAGGCTGCCTTGCTGTGGGCCACTCCCCAGTGAGCACCACAGGAATACTAAGACAGCCCATTCCTGGGAAATTCAGTGTCTCTCTGGCAAACAGTTTTGACCCAACAGCCTTTGCGAGCCTTCCTTAGAGCTGCATTG
>NW_007832864.1:0-761 GCF_000696425.1 Galeopterus variegatus
CACTCTTTCCATTTTAAAGATGCAAAGTCACACATGCCCAAAGTCACACAGCTACTGAGTAGGGTCATCTGGCTCCCCACACTCTATACTTACAAGCATTATTGTTGCACTACTTTTCTTCAATAAGATAATTTTTGAAATAACCTTTGAAACAATACTAAATCAAGTCACCACCATGTAAATAGTCTATGTTTAATAAAAAATTATCAGCACAATGATTTGTGACAATTATCTTCAGTCAACCATACCTAGGAAGGCTGATTTTTCAGGTTCTGCTGAATGCTGGTCTTAGAATAAAGTCATAAGAAATATTTATGGTCATCTCAAACTCTGCTAAATATATGTTTTCCAAAGTTTCTATTATTGTTATATTACTTGTTTTTTTCCTGTTATTTTTTCCTTTGTTTATTAATTAATAGAACCAATATTTAATGAGCACCTATGTTCAAAATACTATAAGTTTAGTTGCCAGAGCCCTGAAGATCACTATCTAGAATTACATCCATCAGGCACCTGGTGTCCTCACTGTGTCTTCTTACTCTGCTTTTAATTCAGCTTTTCAGAAAGAAATTGAAACAAATTAACACTTAAATATCTTGATATCTTAAGTAGTAACTTCTCACAGTTATTTGACTTCTAATAGGGATCGATTTTTAAAGATATAGAGCAGAGTTTTAGGAATCATCCAGAACACAATAAAATATTTATGATAATAGGTTTGCAAAGACCTTCAAAAATTTACTTTAAAGAGTGGTTCCTGA
>NW_007832865.1:0-761 GCF_000696425.1 Galeopterus variegatus
GGCTTATATGTTAGCATACTATCACCTATGCTAACATATAATCCCTAAGGATGACCAGAATTAAAGGAGACTGTACAGCAAGTTTCAGCACAGACCTAGAACAGATCTACAAGAGTTCCAGACTAGATCCTGTCCTCCAAACTCCAGCTCAGAAAACGCAAATATGACAAAGTCATCCAAAGAAGCTCCAAAGTCTGCTATAACATAAGGCTCACTTTTGAACATGGACACAGCTCTCAGGATGTTGAATATGATACTCAGCCTTCAGCTCACTCAGCAGCAATCTACCAGCCATATATTCACTTTCAGAGAGGCAAACCCTCACTGCCACTTCTAAAGTTACTCTGAGATATAACACTAGGAAGGACAGTGTTTTGGTCCATTTTTGTGCTTTCTATAACAGAATACTACCAACTAGGTAATTTATAAATAACAGAAATTAATTTTCTCATAGTTCTGGAGGTTGGAAAGTCCAAGATCAAGGCGCCAGTGTCTGGCAAGGGCCTTCTTGCTGTGTCATCACATGGCAGAAGGTAGAAGGGCAAAGAGAGGGGGTGTGAGGGTGGGTCTGAACTCCCCATTTATAATGGCATTAATCCCACCCAAGAGAGCAGAGCTCTTATGGCCCAACTATCTCTTAAAGCTCCCACCTCTCAAAACTGTTACAATGGCAATTAGATTTCAACATGAGTTTTGGAGGGTACAACATTCAAATCATAGCAGACAGAAACTGCAGAATCAGGAAACTGATCTAGAAGTGA
>NW_007832866.1:0-761 GCF_000696425.1 Galeopterus variegatus
CCATAGTGCCTACATAATTTTTTCCATGTGGGTTTTAAAAAAAAAAAAAAAAAAGGTAAATTCTGCAGCCCATTTATAAGGCTTCACTTATATTTCACCCAGCCAACTTTGATTACATGAAGTTAAATTAACTTTTACCAATCTTTGTCCTTGGAGAAGTAAAGAATGTTTACAGAAAAGAGATCCTGGTAAAATAAACTTAGGAACTGATGAGTTTAAACAAAGCTAAACAGATTTATTTACTGCTGGATTTGCTTTAATAATCACTGCATACTGTGTCTCCAAGACGAGATAGAACATGTCAAAAGTTACAGAGAATTCTGACTTCAGATACTGTTTTCATGGAGCTTCTATCAGCACTAGCATTCCCCAGAAAACATTCCGAGAATTGCTGAGTTAAATCATACTTTGTGTTTTACTTCAGACAACCTAACACAATAAATACATCCTTTACTCTGCCGCCTGTCAGAAGTAAAAATAGATGTGACATATTCGGATACACACACATACACCCCTGTTCTAATGTGTACTTTATAGTACTGCAATATGGAAACACTTGGTTGTAGATTATGCAAACTTCATTCAAAAATATTTGCTAAATAGATGTTAAATTACTCATACATCATGATGAATTATTCCTCATTATTAAAATAACTGAAAATGTTATGGACTCCTGTATTTCTCCACTCCCCTAAAATGTAATGACATGACATCAATTAGCCCACAGTCTATACTAAGGATTAACTTGGAGTCTATGAGGA
>NW_007832867.1:0-761 GCF_000696425.1 Galeopterus variegatus
AGTAGGAGAGAGATAACAAAGATCAGAGCAGAAGTAAATGAATTAGAAATTAAAAACAAAACAAACAAACAAAGGACACAAATGTTTGATGAAACAAAAGGTTGGCTTTTCAAAAAGATAAACAAAATTGATAAGCCTCTAACTAGACCAACAAAGAAAAAAAAGAGAGGATTCATATATATAAAATCAGAAATGTAAAAGGACTCATTACAACTGATTCCACAGGAATACAAAGGATCATATGAGACTATTATGCTAACAAACTGGAAAATCTAAAATAAATGGATAAATTCTTGGACACATACAACTTACCAAAGTTGAGTCATGAAGAACTAGAAAACCTAAACAGACTAATAATGAGTAATGAGATTGAAGCAGCAATGAAAATTTCCCCAACAAAGAAAATCGCAGACCAGATGGCTTCACTGCTGAATTCTACCAAACATTTAAAGAACTAACACCAATTCTTCTCAAATTCATCCAAAAAATTGGAGAAGGAATACTTTCAAACTCTTTCTACGAGGCCAGCATTACTCTCATACCAAAACCTGAAAAAGACACAACAAATAAAGAAAATGATAGACCAATATCCCTAATGAACACAGACATGAAGATCCTCAGCAAAATAATAGCAAACAGAATCCAACACCACATTGAAAATATCATTCACCATCATCAAGTGGGATTCATCCCAGTATGCAAGATATGCAAAACAGTAAATGTGATACATCACATCAACAGAATGAAGAAAAATAACCATT
>NW_007832868.1:0-761 GCF_000696425.1 Galeopterus variegatus
AATAACACTAACAATCTACGTAAAGGGCTTAGCTGGCACATAGAAGGTTCCCAATAAATTGCAACTTATTCGGCAGCACTCATTAGTCCCTCCTACTGCTCACCATTCCTGGGGGGAAAGGAGACTTGGTCATACAGAGATCCAGAAAGATGAGGGTCCTGCAAAAAGGGGTGTGCCCGTCTTAGGGGATCAGAGGAGGCAGGGCCGCTTCTGGCTGGGGATGAGGTTTCCTGGAGGCGGGGCCTCTTAGTTGAGTCCTGGGAGATGAGGGGAGTTGAGCTTTGTCAAGGCTGGAGGGCACCAAGAGAGGAATGCGCCCTAATCCAGGTGCAGAGAGAAGTCTGACCAATCCTGGCTGACTGGCGCCAGAGTTCCGGGAACCTGTCGGGGTGCTGTGGTCGCTAAATCACAGGCCGAGGGGGCCCGCGGACGGCGAGTTCCGGGCCACCAGTGCCAGGCGTCCGCCTCACTGCCGCCCCCAACCCCCAGATCAGCCCGGAGGAGGAGGAACGCCGCCGAGTGAGGCGCGAGAGGAACAAGCTGGCCGCGGCCAAGTGCAGGAACCGGAGGAAGGAACTGACCGACTTCCTGCAGGCGGTGAGCACCGGCCCCCGAACCTCAGGGGGACCCCGGCTCCCAGGAGCTGTCCTTCCGGGAAAAGGACGAGGGAAAAGCCCTCGAACATTAGCGGCAGCGCGTCCCACAGGCAGCGGGGCAGCAGCTCAGCCGGCGATCTCCTCCTGAGGCGCGCCGGGCCTGCT
>NW_007832869.1:0-761 GCF_000696425.1 Galeopterus variegatus
GACACTGAGGGTTGCGATCCGTTGCCGGACACGGAAAAAGACAAAAAAAAAAAAGAAAAATGCATACCTTCACAGCTGAGGAAATCCAAACATAACACAATAATATATCTGAGTAGAAGAAACAAACTCAATTTCTCCCACTACACTCTCACAACACAATTCTGACACCAGATGTGTGGGGGTTTCTCCCCACCGGGAAGCAATTTCTCAGTGGACATCAGCTGGGTGCTCTCTGATTCAATTCAATTCCAATACTATCCACCTGGAGATAGCTCAGATCCCACAGGCTGAGGGCTCAGTCCAACAAGACTGTCCCCTACTTCTGATGCCAATCACAAGGCCCAGGTTATTTTGCCCATTCTTCGGACTGAAGCTATAAATCCAGGAGTTTACACAACCCCCTCTGGATTTGATTAATTTGCTGGAGTGACTCAAGGAACTCGGGATAACCCTTACTTATGTTTACCTGTTTATTATAAAGGATATTACAAAGGATCATATGAAGAGATGTACAGGGCGAGGTATAGGGGAAGAGGTGCAGAGCTCCCTGGGTGCGCCACCCTCCAGGACCCTCCACATGCTCAGCTATCTGGAAGCTCTCTGAACCCTGTCCTCTCGGGCCCTTTATGGAGACCATTGGATAGGAATGATTGAAGCATGGACAACCATGGAGAAATGTAACTGGACAAAAAGGGAATAACCCAACACTAACAGACTGAGTGGGGAAACCCAGCGGGGTCTGTCTGTTCAGATTCTTCTTG
>NW_007832870.1:0-761 GCF_000696425.1 Galeopterus variegatus
GTTTGCACTTAAGGCAGTGGAGTGTTTTAAATTTTATTTTAACTGGTTGGAATATATGATTCAACAAAATTAAGGGTAAAATTTCCCCTGCTGTTGCAAATATACAGTTATTAACATGCTGAATCTCACATGCCAATAAAAAAGTTATGTAAATGAAGCAGGGTTTTCATATATCCAGGAACTAGGCAACATATATAAGATTTGTTCAATGACTGCCTTGGTAGGGAGAAAGGTCACTCTTAAAAAGATTCACTGGGTGTCTGTGCTGAAATAGGTGTGAGCCACCCAACTGTGTGTAGCTCTGAAGTGTTCCAGATAAAACATCAGGAATTATCCATCATGTTAGAAAAATGAGTCAGCTATTTAGAAAATAGCAGAGGATAATATTCTTCAAATGCTCAATAGCTAGCAATGCCTACAGAGAAAAATATAATCAACATTTTTACTTAAAGAAAGTTATTCCATAAAACCATGCCATACAATTATATATTCACTAGGTTTTCTATAAAAATATTCTGTAATAATTTTTAATTATTTGTATGTGGGCAATGAAAAGTATATTGGAAAGATGATTTTGCATGTCTGAGTAATCAGTTTTCTAATTTGGGGGATAGTTTATCTACTAAGACTAACTAATAAAGAAATGTCACATTTGCAATCAAAATGTAATTTTGACCTTTTATATAACCAATAAAATAAATAAGAAAGGATTAATATTTTCCTGTCCAAACCACACCCTTTAAATAGAATACAGAGTAGAA
>NW_007832871.1:0-761 GCF_000696425.1 Galeopterus variegatus
GGGGTTTTATAGTTTCAGATCTGACATTTAGGTCTTATCCATTTTGCAAAAGTCCTAATTTTGCTATGCAGCATCTATTACATTTTGGTGTCTCAGTCAAAATCCCAACTTAAGCATCCTGTTTTGTGATTATGTCTGTTTTCCCAAGTAAAATTGAAGCTCCTTGAGGACAAGGACTGTGTCTCACCCATCTTGGTGCCCACCACAGCACCTATTATATTGTAGTACATGTAGCCCTTAGTAAATATCCATGTACTAGTGAAGTGAAGGGAAACCTGTGTTTCAAGGTACTTGTAATACTTGGAACATGGCTTCGTTGATCATTGTCCACTGATGAGGACATATGACTTCATATAGAGTCAATGAATCTGATTTTTCAATTACCAGTTATTCATTCATCCATTCTTTCATTCATTCAACAAGCCTACTCATGCACCATGCTGTTTGTCAAATGGGTATTCTCAACTTTGAAGGAGAGTACCTTCATTTTTTCCCCTCTTTTTTTTACCTCGCAGCCACAGAGCTAACAGTGACTAATGATGGAACTTTGGAAAAGCAGCATTGTAACCTGAAGTGGCATAGCAATGCTGCCTCCTTTTATATACCCTTCCATGAGATTAAGTCAGACCACATGATTCACCTACTCGAAACCACTCTATAAAGTTTCCCATTGCACTTAGAATAACAGCCAGGTAGACCATAGATTATCTGGCCTTGGCACTTTCCAACCTCATTTCCCATTGCACCCCTGTCATTCACTT
>NW_007832872.1:0-761 GCF_000696425.1 Galeopterus variegatus
TCAGTTGTCAAATGCTGAAGATTCCTGTCTAGCTGACTTTGAACATTGTTATGTGGATGAAGAGAAACAATGTAAAGTTTGAAAATAATAGGCAAAGTACAAATTAATGAAAGTGTCACTAAAGATCCATTCAATTATATATTAAAAATTTTGTTTAAATTGCAGTTACATATATTTTTTACTTTTGCTTCTTGAAGTACAATGTCACCCTGGTTTGAATGTTTCATTGTCTTAAGTTATGAGAAATAAATAATTGGCAGAAGGAATATTTACTAACTCATTCTATGAAGCCAGCATTACACTAATACCAAAACCAGGCAAAGACATTACAAGAAAACTACAGAGCAATACCTCTCATAAAAATAAGTGCAAAATTCTCAACAAGATATTAGTAAATTGGATCAAGTGATGTATTAAAAGAATTACAAACCACAACCAACTGAGATTTATCCCAGGTATGCAAGGCTGGTTCAGTATATGAAATTCAATTAATGTAATCCATCACATCAACAGGGTAAAGAAGAAAAATCACATGATCATAGAAACAGATGCAGAGAACATTATTCAACAAGTCCAACAACCATTCATAATAAAAACTCTCAGTGTGCTAGTAATAGAGAGAAACTTCCTCTACCTGATAAAGAACATCTACAAAGACCCTACACCTGAGAAAGTAGAAGCTTTCCTGCTCAGATTGAGCAAGGTAAGAATGTTCTGCTCACTGCAGCTTTTCAACATCATACTGGAAGTTCTAGCTAATG
>NW_007832873.1:0-761 GCF_000696425.1 Galeopterus variegatus
AAATAAAAATTAAAAAAATTAAAAAAATAAAAATAAAACCTACTTTCACAATCAGTTTTGGGCAGCAAAGAATAAAATAAATGAAAGATGCATATAAAAATTAAGCAGTAACTACTAGAACTAGAAAAAAAGGATTAATAAATGGAAAAACAATCAATAGTACTTAAACACTGAAATAGAACATTGGACTTTGGGTGATATTTTTAAAAGAATAATATTGTGTCAAGTATTTATCCAAGCATAATGGTGTTTTGTGGCAATAACAGAATAATATTTACAGAAAACAATGGAAAATTTCTAGGTTAAGTAGAAATGCTTTTGAACTTTGATGTGAAAATGGCCAAACCCATAAGGCAGATTAAAAAAAAATAAAACAAATGATTACTATCTGGAATGGAAAATTTTTAAAGGGATTGTGAACCAGTAGTAATAAAATAAGAATATTTAATACATAAAAAATTTAATGGGCAGCAATATTATACAAGTGATAAAAGCCACATCGTTACACCTACATTTACCATACCAAGTATTAAAAAATACTAGATAAAGAAACAAGGGAGTAAAAAATTACAAATGTTTCATTAGTTCTTACAACTGTTATAAACAGTAAGAGTTTTGACTTTTATGAAAAGCTGAAAAAACAACTTTCAGTTTTAGGCACTGAGAGGATGGTTGCTGAAGTAAAAACAAATGTCAGAATACTCAACATAGCTTGAATTTATTACCAGGAGGTAAATTCTTAACTTGTGCAAACCAATGGC
>NW_007832874.1:0-761 GCF_000696425.1 Galeopterus variegatus
TTTTTCAGCAGAATCTTTTCCTCCTCAGGCTGTATTTAAAACATTGCTTATACTTTGGTGTCTTACCATTTCATGACGTGTCTAGGTGTGGTTTCCTTTTGATTTTTCTAGTTCATAATAGAGGCACTGTTGAGAAACTCTGAGTTAGTCCTTCCACTAGTTCTGGAATGTTTTCTGCATTTTATCTTTAAACATTACATTATTTCTGTTGTATTCTTTTTATTTCCTACTTCTCAAATTCCAATTAAATATATGCATGTAAAGGGATAATATCAGGCCCTAGATGATGCAGAACTACTTGAGAATGGCCTTCTTGTCCCATAGCACTGCTACTTTGCAACAGAAGAGTTAAAATACTGGTGAGTGTTGTGATCTTAAATCTGTATTGTGGGAGCTGTGCATTGGCATTCAGGCCAGGGCCTGGGTGACCAGAATAGCACAGAGGATTGATGGAAAATATCAGCTGCAGCTGCTACATTACTCTCACACACCTTGTGTACTTGGGCAGATTTGTCCCTTCTGATTAGATGAAGATTCTATAATTGCTGTATCTCTTAACTCATAATTTTCTATAAAGTTAAGTAAACATATACTAGATTAAATCCTATTTGTTTTTTTTAAAATGTGTTTGCCAATTCTAACCTGAAAATGCAACTATATCCCTAAAGTAACTTTTAGAGCTTTTTGTTCTATTCGTCCTAATCTTAAAGTCTATCTAATGTATTTCTTAGTCTCTAATCCTCTGCTGCATTCTAAATAAA
>NW_007832875.1:0-761 GCF_000696425.1 Galeopterus variegatus
TAATGTAGAATGGTAAAATGTTTAGAAAATGTCTGTTACAAAATTAAACCATGCAAGAAAGTTATGAAATTTTACTTGATGTCTTCTGTACAAGTCAAATGTCAGATTATTGAGGCTCAGTCATTTTTTATTACAATTTTCAAAAATGCTTAGCTGCCTTCTTATATACTGGCTATCAAACATAATACAATCTTTTCTATTTTAGCCAGGATATATACCACATGCCTTGGTCCGATTTGGTACTCAGTGAGCATTTGTTAACTGCATGGATAAATGAATGTTCTTACTATGTTTTCTTAAGACATTGGGTATGTAGGATTATTTTCCCCATTAAAACAAATGATTCAGAATGTTGTCTTCTTTGATGGCCTGCTCTAAAGTTTCTCCCTTATTTATATTTATATGCTTAGTCATGTTTTTACAATTTGGTTTTTCATATTGGGATTGAAATAATGTTCAAACATTGCAATTGTTGATATGTCCTTTGGTCCTGCCATTGTTGATATGTCCTTTGGTCTCTTGTAATCTATAGGTTTTCTCCTCCCTCTCTCTTTTTTAAAATCCCCTTGCAGTTTGTTATCTTTTCTTAAATCCCCTTGCAGTTTGTTTTTTGAAGAAATTAGTTCTTTGTCTTGTGAAATTGCCTGCAGTCTGTGTTTGCATTTACATGGATTGCATTTACATGGTATTGTTTAACAGGGCTCCTTTGACCTCTTTAATTCCTGTACGTTAGTATACAGAACCAGAGGAGAGGCTTAATC
>NW_007832876.1:0-761 GCF_000696425.1 Galeopterus variegatus
GCTATAATTAGCAATTCATCCAAAGGCTGGAGTTTCCAGTCAAATGCAGAATTCCTGCCCATGGGGTCCCTTCCCCTCAGCATCTGTCTCAGGTGCCTGGTGTGGGAAGGAGCCAGCTGCACCCAGGGAAGGCCCCAGGGTTTCCTGGAGGCCCAGGAAGTGGGCAGAGAGGCCTTTGGGAAATTGTTCCCCATCATCGCTCCATTCCTTTCCCTCTGTCCTGTCCCGAAGGCTTGATCCTGCCCAGACCCAAGTGCTGTTCTCCTGTGGGGACGACCTGGCCAGGCCAGTGTGATAAATGTGCCCTGTCATGTTGGTGAGGGGCTTGCAGGTCATCTGTCCCTCACTCACGTGGGGGGACAGGGCAGGCTTTCTGAGCTGCACAGAGACTGCTGGGTGCCCTGAGCATCCCTCCCTTATGTCTTACAGAGGCAGGGAACCTGGCTGCCTGGAATAAAGACTACAATTCCCTGGCTCTCTTGTGACCCAAAACTGACCACTGGGGGGTGAGTGTTGTCTCTTTCTCTTTTCACTGGCAGGGAGAGAACAGGGGCAGGCAGGCCAGGCATGGCAGGGTAATAAGGTGGAAGGACCCTCAGTTTTCTTATCTGTACAACTGGGAAAATGTACCCACCTCCTCTGGTTGCTATAAATTAAGAATCTTTCATTTGCCAAATGACAGAAAACTCAAACGCACAGGCCAAGGCAAAAAGCGATTTATTGGCTCAGGTAATTGGAATATTCCAGAAAGGAGCTGCTTC
>NW_007832877.1:0-761 GCF_000696425.1 Galeopterus variegatus
TTTTTTTTTTTTTTTTTTTTTTTTTTTGATTTATCATTAAGTATGTATGTTCTAACTTGTGTATCTATTCTTAGCCATGCATCTGGTAGCAGCTGGCAGACCGTAGCAGAGAATGTGAAAACAGAAACATTTGCCATTAAAGGACTCAAACCTAATGCAATTTACCTTTTCCTTGTGAGGGCAGCTAATGCATATGGAATTAGTGATCCAAGCCAAATATCAGATCCAGTGAAAACACAAGGTAAATATTGATTTATTTAACCTGTGACACCTACTTATCCCTAGACGTTATAATTGTACAGGCAAATAATTTGTACTACAAGCTAAGATAGTATATTTATAAGTGGTTGTCCAAGTTGTCCACATGGCTTAGTACAAACACAGTGTCTGTAAACTTTATTATTTTCTAGATTAAACACATCAAGATAAGATTGACAAAGAAAACTGTCTCATTTTATAAAACTACAAATCCACTGAGACAAAAATATTGTGCGAATACTTGTGTATTATATTCAATCTCTTGGCTTTAAATATAATTACATGTGGGTGTAAAATCTTAATCATTTCATAATTGTATTTAAAATTAAGTAAATTTTATTTATGTTTAAATTCGGTACTCATCACCTTCTGGAGGAATTTTCAGGATTACAACCTTAATCAAGTAATACTCTCAAAATCACACAAATGTGAGAGATATTTGGAGAGTAAACTTAAATTTGTTCTTAATCCCTCTGTTCAGTGAACAACTTATAAAGCATGGG
>NW_007832878.1:0-761 GCF_000696425.1 Galeopterus variegatus
ATCATGAATGAATGTTGAATTTTGTCAAATGCTTTTTCAGTGTCTATAGAGATGATCATATAGTTTTTGCCTTTGATTTTGCTGATGTGGTGTATCACATTTATGGATCTGTGTATGTGAAACTACCTTGCATCCCTGGGATGAAACCAACATGATGATGGTGCATATATATTATGTATATATTGCTCTATTCTATTAGGTATTAGTATTTGATGATTTTTTTTTTTTTTTTTGTCTTTTTCTGTCCGGCAACGGATCGCAACCCTCAGTGTCGCCCCCATACCGGACCGGGACCGGGATCGCAGCCCTCGGTGTTGCTCCCGTGCCTCGCTCAGCCAGTGAGCGGGAACCGGTCTGTATGTGGGATCCGAACCCTCGGCAGGAGTGCCGCCATGCTTCCCAAGCGGCGCACTATAGCAGTGCACCACCGGGCCGGCCCTAGTATTTGATGATTTTTACATCCATATTCATCAGAGATATTGGCCTGCAGTTTTCTTTTTTTGTTGTGTCTTTGTCTGGTTTTGGTATCAGGATAATGTTTGCCTCATAGAATGAGTTTGGGAGAATGGCCTCTGTTTCAATTTTTTTTGGAATAGTTTGTAGAGAATTGGTATTAATTCTTCTTTAAAAGTTTGGTAAAATTCTGCAGTGAAGACACCTGGTCCTGAGCTTTTCTTTGTTGGGAGACCACTGATAACAGCTTTAATCTCTTTGTTATTGGTCTGTTCAGGTTTTCGATGTCTTCTTGGTTCACTCTAGGT
>NW_007832879.1:0-761 GCF_000696425.1 Galeopterus variegatus
ATGGAGTCAACAGTGCTCTCCAGGCAGGGAGGTGACACCACCCCATGTCCCAGATAAAAAGGGCCCTTCCAACCATGCCATGTTGCCCTGGGGCCACACAGAGCTCAGGAGCTGGTCAGTCCACTAAGAAGATCAAACCTCCACCCTGATCCAGACCCTCGGGGTTATGCCTTCCAGCAATCCTGGGAAGAAATAAGATGATGTGTATTAGTCCATTTCTGTTTCTTATAACAAAATACCTGGAACTGAGTAATTTATGAGAAAACAAAATTTATTGCTTACAGTTTCAGAGGCTATGAAGTCCGTAGTTAAAGGAACATAGCTGGTGAAGGCCTTGATGGTGCTGACAGTGACCCAGGACTTTCACATGGCAGAAAATGGCAGAGCAGAGATATTCTAACCTCTTATGTACTCTTCTTTTTTTTTTTTAATTTAGTATTTAGATAGAAAATTATTTTCTCAACATACGAATGAAGAAGAACACCACAAATTGAATTTAAATTCAATTGACAAGGAACAGTATTTTTTTTTTTTTTTTTGTCTTTTTTGTGACCGGTAAGGGGATCGCAACCGGCCATCCCTATATAGGATCCGAACCGGAAGCAGAAGCGCTGCTGCGCTCCCAGCACCACACTCTCCTGAGTGCGCCACGGGGTCGGCCCAACAAGGAACAATTTTAACACACAAAGATTGACATCCATGATGCATAAAGAACTCTTAAAAATGAATTAGAAAAATCTTAACAGAAACTTGATGAAGGA
>NW_007832880.1:0-761 GCF_000696425.1 Galeopterus variegatus
GGTCTGTTAAAATATTCAAATATATTTACGGAAAACAGTGTGGAGGTTTCTCAAACAACTACAGATAGAACTACTATATGATCCAGCAATCCCACTTCTGGGTATATACCCAAAGAAATGGAAACTATCAGGTAGAAGGGATGCTTGCCCTCCTGTGTTCATTGCAGCTCTATTTACAAAAGCCAAAATATGGATGACCTTGGAGAAAATTATGTTAAGTGAAATAGGCCAGGCACAGAAAGAGAAATACCACATGTTCTCACTCAAACGTGGGAGCTAAGAAACAAAGAAGTAAAGGACCATAATAAAACACTGAACTTTCAGAAGGAGAGATTAGACCTATAGTTACTAGAAGTGGAAAAGGGTGAAGGAGAGGTGGGATAAGGAGTAATTGGGTAAGGGACCCAAAAAGTAATGATGATTAACATACTAACAATACTGATTTGATCATCACACATTGCACACAAATACTGATAGTCGACTCTGTACCCCATAAATATGTATTAATAATAATAATAATAATAATAATAATAATAATAATAATAATAAAGTAATATAACCAAAATAAAGCATATAAGAATTTAACATTGTTTTTTCCCAAAGTTTAAGTTATTACTATTTTTCCTTCAAAGATTCCTACATTTACAAAAATTTCCCTCATAAGCACACATATTATAATTTGAATAAAATTTTAGTTTTTAAAAAAATAAAATAAAATATTCAAAAATGTGATATGAGTCTTATTTGACCTTAAACTTTGA
>NW_007832881.1:0-761 GCF_000696425.1 Galeopterus variegatus
GATTTTTTCCCCTAAAATTTTAAACTTCAAATAAACAAGATAGATTTGCTTTTATACTGTGTATTTCTAAGTTTGTTTTCTGTTTTTTTTTGTCCTTTTTGAGACTGGCCGCACCGTGCTCAGCCAGTGAGCGCACCGGTGGCCATCCCTATATAGGCTCTGAACCCACGGCACTACGCTCCCAGCGCCGCACTCTCCCGAGTGTGCCACGGGCTCTGCCCTTCTGTTTGTTTTTTATTTGCACACATATCATGGTGTAATTTGAAGCACTTAATCTGGGTTCCAGATAATGAGGAACTGTGTTTGGAGAAGTGGGTTGGGATGAAAGTATCAACTGTAGTTTAAAATATATGCTACATAAAATTACTCCACTTTTTCTTTAGTTGCAAGAAAGTGGGACAATGTTTAATACAACTATCTCTTTTCCACTTAAGGAAAAGAGAATTTAGAGACATAAGATAATGAGTTAATACTTGATATTATTATCTGCTAACAATATTGAATTCAGAATTTAGCACTAATATTTTCATACACCCATATTTCCTACTGACCTAAATCCTTACCATGATGTATGTAATGAATATTTCAATAATGACTACAATTTATCAGTTAAAGCAGAATTTTTTATGAAAAAGACACATACACTGTGTCTCTTTCCAGAAGCTATATTATATAAAAAAAATACTGGGGCCCTGCCAATCAACCCCTTGACTGATGGCACCTGCACACCTGGCCACCTCTCTGGGTCCCAGGAAGTGGCC
>NW_007832882.1:0-761 GCF_000696425.1 Galeopterus variegatus
TTCAGAATGTTTTGGTTCTCAGATTTGAATATGAATAACCTGGAAATTCACTTCAAACTGAAGCACTGTAGTGAGAATCAAAACACTTGGGAACTAGTCTTGGATCTACCACTGAGTCACCTCTGCAAGTTATTGACCTTCTGCAGCCTCCCTTTCCAATAAAGGAAAACAAAGGGTGCGATCAGAGGCTGAGTCTAGGGCCCCTTACAGCGTAACAAATCAAAGCATCTCTGAGTTTGTCTTTAAATAAAACAGTCTCGCTGTGAAAAATTTCTGTCTCAATCCCATAGCACAGCTTTGCCTTATAAGTCACTCCACACTGGAAATATCTCTTCTCTCAGGCTCATAAGGAACTCAGCTTAAAGCAAGCATATCCACTGTCTCATTGACCTTCATCAAATGTGGAGTCTTCCACACATTTTTTATAGAAACAAAAGATATATGTGACATAAGAAAACCAGTGATAAGCCAAATTAAATAATTCAGGCTCTTCTGAAAGAGATGGAATATTCCACCACTTCATTCCTAGCCTTATTTCTCCAGCCACTAAGTTTTCTGCACCACTTGAAACCTGGTAGCCACTTCCTTTCCAGCAAATTCAGTAAGAGGGTGTCAACATGGCAGCCTGTCACTATAGACAGGATTTGGGGGGAGCTGGCTCTTGCTACTATGGCTGGACTCACAAGAAGAGAGGCCCAGGGCCAAGTCTAAGAATTGCAGGCACATTTCCAGGCAATTAGTGATTGCACTTAAGGACCAAA
>NW_007832883.1:0-761 GCF_000696425.1 Galeopterus variegatus
TGAAGGCAGGAGAAGCTGTGATGAGAGAAAGAGATGGTTCCCATTATTTCAAGTCCCAGCCACTTCCAGGCTGGAGCTGCTGAGTGCATGGAGCAAGAGCTGGCAAAATCTGCAGCTATGCCCTTCGTATGAAGTTGCTTGGAGGGGAGAAAAGGGCCTTGGTGGCCCTCAGGCGAGCAAGACCAGTGACAGGGCTCCCATGGACCCACATAGGAGCGAGGAGACACAACAACTGAAAAAAGGAGCCACTCAGAGGTGGGTGAGTCATCACAAGGGACTGGCGCACAGCCCTTCCCAGGGGAAGTGTTTGGAGTGTGGGGGCTCAGGCAGATGGATCCACCAGGGGTACGTCAGAGCACAGCATGGACAGCCTGATCTGCCCTCCAATTAGTGCAGGACCACTCAATGGAGACTGATCAGGAATATAGAACTTCAAGGGGTGCAGTTTGCTGAAAAGCCTCAGGCTCAGGCCAGAGTCTCCACTCAACTCAGGTGCACTGGACCTCACAAGACCCAGAAGTGCTTAAAAGGTCAACATTTAAAACCTGAGGTGCACAAAAAGCCTTCCACAGGGAATTAGCAGCAAAGCAGCAGTTTAGCTCAACCCCAGGTCTCAGTGCTGGTCCTCACAGGAAGTTCCTCCATGTTAGAAGTAACCAAAGGACAACAAATTATTTCCAGTGCAGAGTGGTGGGCGTAACTAATAAACTAAGGCAGAACTGAAAGAAAACACAAAACACCCACAGATCAGAGGCAAACTT
>NW_007832884.1:0-761 GCF_000696425.1 Galeopterus variegatus
GGACTCTGAACAAGAGCAACTTAAAAGTGGTTTAAGAATTGGAAGTTAGGCCACTGCACGACTGTCTTGGGCTGTGCTAGGACAGGAGAGGAGGGTGTGCGGTGTCCTGCTGGGGCGGAGCTCGTCTTTCTGTTCCTGCCATCGTGGCTCTTGCTAGCCACCTGCTCGGCTGGGTTCCTCTCCCTCCTGTGCCCTGCGTTGTCCTCCGTAAGCTGGGCATCTAGTTGAAGGTGACCTTCCTAGAGAGAGAAACTGGAGTTCTGCTGCATGGGTACAGGAAACTACGTCCACCTGCCAGAACCTTCGGTCTCCAGATGCACGGAGAGCTTAGGTGGACACTCGCACATTTCTGTCTCAGAAGCGAATAGGCACCACCTGTGTACCTTTTTCCCAGTGATTGCATTTCCAGGGGTCTGTCTGAAGGAAATGATCAGAGATTATGGACAGAGATTTATTTACATGCAAGTTATTTATTGTAGGATTCTTTTAATAGCCAAAGGAAACGGGGAAGGGAAGGGAAAAGGAAAGCAGAAAAACGGGAAGGAGGAAAAGGCAATATTATAAGTGGCCAGCAGTAAGCATTTGGTTAAGTAAGTTGTGGCAAAGTCATGTGACTGAAGGGTGATAACCTTTATAGGTCATGTTTCAAAGACTCTCTAAACCCGTGAGAAAATGTCAATTGCATAACATTAAATATAAAATCAGGGGCCGGCCCGGTGGCGCACTGCTACAGTGCGCCGCTTGGGAGCGCGGTGGCGCTC
>NW_007832885.1:0-761 GCF_000696425.1 Galeopterus variegatus
TTTTTTTTTTTAACCCTGCTGGGTTGTTCAAATGAGAATTTGTTGAATGAATCAATTTAAGTAATAATAGTAATAGTAATTAGTAATAATAGTAATAGTAATAATATTATGAGCTGAACTGTGGCCCTACCCCAAATTCATGCTGAAGTGCTAGCCCACAGTACCTCAGAAAGGGTGTGTATTTGAAGATAAAGCCTTTAAAGAGATAATTAAGATTAAATGAGGTCATTAGAGTTGGCCTTAATCCAACATAACCAATGTCATTATAAGAAGAGGAGTACAGGATACAGACTTACACAGAGGAAAGATTATGTGAAGACAGAGGGGAAAGAGGGCCATCTACAAGCCCAGGAGCAAAGCCTTAGCAGAAATCAACCCTGATTTTTGACTTCTAGCCTACAGAACTGTGAGAAAATAAATTTCTGTTGTTTAAGTCATCTAGTTTGTGGATCTTGTTATGACAGTCCTAGCAAACAGATGCAAGAACTTTCACAACTCAGGAGGAGAATGGAATGAAGATATGCTGGGCAGCCTAACTGAGCTAACTACATCATTTTTTATAACAGAGAAAAATAGGTCCTTGCTAAACGTGATAAAACAAGAAAAAAATGGTGTAAATATATGATGTAGAAAATTGGTGAGGAACATGAGAAGAATTAAAATAGTTAAAAGTGATTGCTTCTGGGGCCGGCCGGGTGGCGCACTGCTACAGTGCGCCACTTGGGAGCGCGGTGGTGCTCCCGCTGAGGGTTCGGATCCCA
>NW_007832886.1:0-761 GCF_000696425.1 Galeopterus variegatus
CAGAGATCCAACCATCATATGAGCTTTTTATTAAGTTTGAGAGCAGCTTTTGGAATACTTGGAATGGAATAGTTACAGCTTTTGATAGCTGGAATGGAACGGTTACGGTTGTCTATGATAATTGACATGAAGTCATAAGTTTTACAACAGCATAAACATAGAAATAGTTCACACCTTTGATAATTATTTAATTAACTCATATTTGATATACTAAATGTTCATATATAATTTATGCCTTGTATAAATGTAGGTAACTATATTTTCTTAAATGTCTCACACTGTATTTACATATCTAATGTATCTTATCTTTCATATATTCAAATGTCTGCAAGAAGAGACATACAAATATACTAAGGAAAATCCTTCTAAGTAGTTAAGCAGCTGTTGCAAATTTTAAATACTCTATATTTTCATATTTTCTAGAAGTAGTTCTCTGAGTCTGTTATGTTTCTTTAAAGACAGATAGTATTTTTATTATTTTTATATAAATTTTTTTTTCAAATTATATGCAGTTAAGTCACCACTTTTCCATCTGATTTTATCTATTGATTTTAAGCTGAAAAAGTCATTCTTCATTCAGAGATGCAAAAATATTTAAAAGCTTTTTTTTTGTATTTCTTCTGTTGTTGGATTTGTTTAACTTTAGCTGCTGGGAGTCTCAAATCTAATTTATTGACCATGTTACCTGCATAGTCCACAAGGCCTATATGTTTATATTTTGAGTTTCATCTTACCTTGTTAGCTATTGAAATTCATAGTTT
>NW_007832887.1:0-761 GCF_000696425.1 Galeopterus variegatus
GAGGACAAGTGGTACGTTTTCTTATCAGTACAGTTTAAAAGGTCATTTTTATCAGTCTATAAATACATAAAATTATTCACTTAAAGAGCTGGCATTTCAAACTTCTTCCTAATGTGTTTTTTCAACAACATATAAACTAATAAGATACATTCACAGTTTTAACTCCATATTAACATTTCCTTAATTTTTTCTTTAATTCTCTGTAGTGTTGTTAACAAAGGTCTGACTGATTTGAAGATTTTTTTAACTTTAAACTTGATCTAAATGTTCTAGGCATTTCGAACATTTAACAAATAAGTGGTCCAAACATTTACTTGACCTTCTTGATTAGAAAATTAAGCCTGCTTAGAAATTAAGGGAAAAAAATTAAAAGTCTCTGTTTCTGGAAGGCAAGGAGTTGCTTCTTCATCTTTCAAAATCACTTTACATAATGTAACCTGCCATGAAATATTTAGTGCCTTGAACAGTAATTCAAGGATTCAAATAAAGTATAAAATAATCACTAACTTAGTCTCTTTCAAGTCCAAACAAATGGTTGCCCAAGGAGAGGCAAGTCTGGCAGTCACCACACGTGGCACACAGCGAGGCCCACCCCGGAGGGTGGCAGGGCAGACACGAAGCCTGCCTCGTGTCCACAAGCTTCCCAGGAGGTGCAGCTCTCTGGCTGCCGGGATTGTTTCTTGCATTTTTTTTATTTTTCAATTCTTGAAACCCTTACAGTTGCCTCTCTGTTGCTTTAAAGCTGAAGGAGTTGAGCAATG
>NW_007832888.1:0-761 GCF_000696425.1 Galeopterus variegatus
TCTTTTCATTTAAGTCTCCAAATAGCTTTCTTCTTTGTTAAGTGACCTTGCTTAGCTATTTAGGTAATTCACTGTTTTAAGTGTTTACCAAATTGCATTTTCAACTTCAGCTGTGCAAATTCAGAATATGTATCTTTTAAAATCATAATCCCAGACTTTTTAATTAGCCACTGGCTATTTTCAAAGGCTCTAGGTGAATGTAGTAAGCAAGATATAGTATCAAACAAATATTAAATTTGAAACAATGTGATATGTGAATAACATAACTGTGATTTTCAGTTGCACAACCCTAATACCTGAATTCACATGCCTGATTTTAAAGATTGCTTGATATTTTCAGTCTTTGATAATCTGTTATTTCTAGTTTACACAACATATTTGAATGCAAGAAGTTAAACAAAGAGTTAGCTGGGAGCTAGCATTGTTTCTGCATTCCAGAGCAGGGAAAACTTCCAAAACACCTTTACCATCCAAAGCCTGAATTTCTTCACGTGTTGGGCTAGAGGATCTTAAAGGAATCCTCCTGCCTTCTGCCTCTGAACTGCTACAACTGGCCTTGGCTCAAAAAGTGTTATTTTGGGGGTTGGTTTGTGTTCTCCGCTCTTTGTAAGATTTACATAAATTCTGTGCCTTTTCACCTCCCTCTTTTACTCCAGGATTCAGTTCTCAAAATTACCAGCTGCAGATATCCAGTTCCTGCGGTCTCAGACCAACCACTAAGGCCTGGGAGTATGCTAGAGCAATCCTCTACACTAATATAG
>NW_007832889.1:0-760 GCF_000696425.1 Galeopterus variegatus
AATTTTTTGCTCTTTCTCAATTAATTTGTATTCTTATTTATTCATATAACTACTTCTGTTGCTTCCATGTTTCAATATAAAGTTTTGACTAAGGTTTTTGACAATGTAAATGAATAAAACTTGTTTTGTAACTTCATAGAGCGTACACTGTAGAAGAGGATAAAACCATTAGTATCCGCTATTCCTATATGTTTTTTTATCTGAGTTGAATCCTCTTAGACCAGGCTTGTTTAGGATAATATAGCTACATATGTATAGTGATGGAATCAGTATTCAGATTCATGTATTTTATAAATCGGGTGATACAGGCAGGGATGTGCAGTGCAGTAGAGTCACAAAAGGACAAGTAAAAGTATCTATGTCAGAGCCTGTCTTATAGCTAGAAGGAGATAATGCTTCCAAATACGTTCTACATTAATCATAAGAGCAATCCATTTTCCCTGTCTCTCTTATTTACAAAACTCTGATTGTATTGTGAACAAAAGACCACATTTCATAGCCTCCTTTGCAAACAGAATTGTCAGTGAAATGTAAGGGGGAGACTGCTGGATGTATCTTTTGACCTTAAAGTGGACGACCCCAGCTAGAGATAAGCCCTTTTAACCTTTTCTTACTACCTCCTTCTTTTCCTTGCTTCAAACACAGACATTATTACAGGAACTCCAGGAGCCATCATAGACCATGAGAAGCTACAAGTTCATGACAGTGAAGCAGAAATCTAGAAAGAACACATCTCCCTGATGACTGTGGTGTTACCATG
>NW_007832890.1:0-760 GCF_000696425.1 Galeopterus variegatus
CATTTTTTCATGTAGCAGATGGCCACTGTATGTCTTCCTTTGAGAATTTTCTATTAAGCTCTTTTGCCCATTTTTTAGTTGGGTTATTTATTTATTTATTTTTTACTGTTAAGTTGTTTGAGTTCCTTGTAAATTCTGGATATTAATCCCTTGTCGGGTGCATAGTTTGCAAATATTTTCTCCCATTCTGTAGGTTGTCTTTTCATTTGTTAATTGTTTTCCTTGCTGTGCAGAAGCTTTCTAGTTTGATATAATCTCATTTGTTTATTTTTTCTTTTGTTGCCTGTGCTTTTGAGATCTTATTCATAAAGTCTTTGCCCCATCCTACAACCTGAAGTGTTTCCCCTCTGTTTTCTTCTAGAGTGTTATTATAGTTTTAGATTTTATCTTTAAGTCTTTAATCCATTTTGAGTTGATTTTGGTATATGGTGAGAGGCACAGGTATAGTTTCATTCTTCTGCACATGGATATCCAGTTTTCCCAGCACCATTTATTGAAGAGGCTGACCTTTCCCAAATGTATGTTCTTGGTGCCTTGGTAGAAGATCAGGTTGCTGTAAGTATGTGGATTGATTTCCGGGTTCTCTATTCTGTTCCATTTGCCCATGTGTCTGTTTTTAGGCCAGTACCATGTTGTTTTGGTTACTATAGCTTTGTAGTATAATTTGAAGTTATGTAATGTTGTGCCTCCAGCTTTCTTATTCTTATTCTTATTGCTCAGGATTTCTTTGGCTATTCAGGGTCTATATTTTCCATATGAA
>NW_007832891.1:0-760 GCF_000696425.1 Galeopterus variegatus
ATGAGATGGAGTATAAATATATCTATTTAATATTCTAAGGAAATGAAGGAGGGGATCCATAATATGACTAAACCAGGGACTATAAAATGATCAAACTAAGCATATAGAATTAAATCATACAATAAGAAAAATTAGAAACTTGATGGACAAGTTTAATAGCAGGTTAGATGCAACTGAAGAAGAATTACTGAATCAGACAGTATATCTAAAGAAATTATTGAAAATGCAGTATAGAGAGAAACAGTTATATAGAAACTGAGGCATGTAAGCTTGAGTGGGACAGTCTTTTCTGTTTCTAACCTGTAAACATCATACTCAGCAGTAAAGTGCTTAAAGCTTTTCTTTGAAATCAAAAATAAGTGAAGGATGCTACGATCATTTCTATTCAACAGAATTACTGCAATAAGAACAAAACATAAAAGGTAGAAAAATTGAAAAGAAGAAACAAAATTGCCAGTTTTCATAGATGATATGATTAACTATATTAAAAAAACTTAAAAAATCTACAATTATATAATTAGTGAGAGAATATATAATTAAAGTTCAAAAGTCATTTGAATTTCTATAAATTAGCCACAAACAGAAAATATTATGTAAAAATATACCTCTCACAAAAATATAAGGTAAATAGCAATTCATATAACAAAAGATATACAAGTTATTTGGGCTGGCTGGTCAGCTTAGTTGGTTAAAGCACAGCCTTGTAACATTAAGGTCAAAGGTTTGAATCCCTGTACTGGCCAGCAGCCAGAAAAAAAAA
>NW_007832892.1:0-760 GCF_000696425.1 Galeopterus variegatus
TCTGATTCTTTGACATTTGGTTATCCATTTGTGGTTCATTCTCATTCTTTGACTATTTTGGAAAATAATATGGCAGGGCAATTTTTTGAAGACTGGGAGCTGCCTGGTAGACTGAGATCCTTTACTTAAATTGTTAAGAGGTCTTCATGTTTGGAAGAGAGAACATCTCAGGAAGGGTTCCTGAGCTTCAGCAGCACAAGGCTGACAAGACAACATCAAGGACAGAGTTCTTGGCCCCGCACTAGAAACCGGGAACATGAATTCTCTGTCCAAGAATATAGCCAACCTTAAGAACGACGTGTCATGATCAATGAGAGGAGAGACAAGCCAAGGAAGAGAGTATCCATAGCCACAGATGCCCAATGACCAGCCAGGCTTGAGAGTGTCCCAAGAGGGTGTGTCCTGCATAGTGAGAAGGGAAATGGACACCTCCTCCTGGGAAGTGATCCTCTGAGATGTTTCCAGGGCAGAGAACAAGGACACCAATGAAAGTCCCCCTATGCAAGACTTACACTGCAAAATACCCCAAAGGGGGACAATTTCAACACTCTCCTATTTGGGGCTCTTTCCATCCCATTCTCTTTTCCCCCATATCTCAACATCCCTCCAGGAGCTGTGTTCCAATCTTCCTCCATTGAGGACTCAGGATACTGAGGTATATTAGAAAGTGGTTAAATAACTACACTCAAAATACACTAAATAATGGCCAGATATTGGCCTAGAAAACCTTACCTATTGAATTGCAAAAGGGTCCTCCCCC
>NW_007832893.1:0-760 GCF_000696425.1 Galeopterus variegatus
GCAAAGGGTTCCCGCAGGGTGTGTAATTATTGTTATTTATTTATTTCTGAGACTCCGCCTCTTTTTGCCGGACCCCTCCCCACTCTGTGTGCGCAGAACAGGGCTGAGGCGTGTCTTCTACAAACCTTGTCTTTCAGCTGAGACATCAAAGCTGTGCCCTGCCCCGCCCTGCCCAGATGGTGTCCAGTCTCTTTCACTGTCGGGTGTGAACTCCTCGGGGGAGGGTCCCCTCAGCACACAGTTCCTATTGACTCCCCCTAGCATAAGTTGGCCCTCCGGGAGAGCTCTCCGGTAGCTTCAATATAGCTCCAGAGCACTCCGGGCTCCCCTCTTCCCACCAGAAATCAGTTAGGGGTTCTTCCAAACTGAGGCCCCCAAAGATGGAATCTGCCTCCCGGAAACAGGACGTTTACCTGGGGCCGATGCCCAGGGTGTGATGGAGAGATGATCTGGGCGGGCTCCTCTTCCCTTCCCTCCCGACACTGGCCGGGGTCTCCCCACGCTACCAGCCCCGTCAGAGATCTGCGGGGAGAGCGGGACTGCAGGCCGGTCCACAGGCCCCAGGGTGCCCCGCGCCGAGGTAAGCAAATGGCATGTCTCAGTGAGGAGCCGCGCCAAGCAGAGATGGCTGGCCTGCCTGCTCTAAGCTGGCTGTCTCCGCCCCACCTGAGAAAATGCAGGCAGCTCTGTTGCGGGCATCTGGCCTGGTGTGGTAGGCGGGAGCCAGGTGGGCGGGGAGCAGTCGGGCTTCACCCCGCAA
>NW_007832894.1:0-760 GCF_000696425.1 Galeopterus variegatus
ACTTTTGTATAGATGTAAAAACTGATGCAAAAAGAAATTAAGCAGGGCCGGCCCGGTGGCGTACTGGAGAGTGCGCCGCCTGGGAGCATGGCGGCGCTCCCCCCGAGGGTTCAGATCCCATGTGGAGACCGGTTCCCGCTCACTGGTTGAGCGCGGTGCGGGCGCAACAACGAGGGTTGTGATCCCATTGCCGGTCCCCGGTGCGGGCGCGACACCGAGGGTTGCGATCCCGTTACCGGTCAGTAAAAAAGACGAAAAAGGAAAAATAAAAAAAGAAATTAAGCAACATGCCATGTTTTCACAGTTTAGTAAATGAAAGAGAGTAATTGGATCCCTGAGTTTGTCTGGATCCAAAGCTCATATTGTATACTGTTCTTTCTGATATATATCTTTTTTTCTTTTATCTATTTGTTGGCAGCTGGCTGGTATGGGGATCCGAACCCTTACCCTTGGTGTTATCAGCACCATCCTCTAACCAAGTGAGATAACCGTCCAGCCCTGATACATGTCTAATCTGTGTATCTGACTTGACTATAGAATTATCTGAACAGAATCATTGAATTTTGGACTTACAGAGGATCTTTAGAGAGATCATTTTATAGATGGAAAAAACTCAGACATTTAGTTTCCTTGTTACATAGTTGTTGGTACAACCAGGCTAGAACCTCAGATCGTCTTGTACTTGGACACAGGTTTTTGTTCTAAACCACATGGCTCCTCGGAAGACTGACTTACTTAGTGGGTGTTTCTTCTGTGTTAG
>NW_007832895.1:0-760 GCF_000696425.1 Galeopterus variegatus
TTTATTTCCCAGTAAAAAGAATGTGCAAACTAAAGAAGGGCAAATAGAAGAAAAAAAAAAAAGTGGTTACAGCTTGGGACACTGTGGTTGAGAAGAGCTTCTGCCCAAAAATGAGGGCGGTTTTCCTGATGACAGCAACAAAGACCTTGGGCTGAAAACCACAACCATATATTGCGTCCCCTATGTCCTCTGAAAGAAAGCAGCACAGAAGATTAGAAATGATCATAAATCAAAGGCTGGTTTGCTTGTTGAGTCTGCTCATTGTTCAAGGATCACACAGGACACCTGACGTGCTAAGACATGGGGAATATTCTCTGATGTGACTACAGTGGCTTCCTTCTCACCAAATACATTCCTTCTTTCTCACCAAATACATTCCTTCTATTCTATTTCATCTGACAAAATTGTCCAGTAACAGAGGAGAGGAGGGAGGGCTGGGCATATCTCCCCCTAGAAGGATAACTGCCTTAAGTATAAAAGCAGCGTAAGTCCGGTGGTAGCTTTTTGTGGGGATACCCAGCAAGTAGAGTGGGTTTTTTATGAACAGCTTCCCCCACACGTTGGTTCTGACATTTCTTCGTGATCATTGATCCAACTTTTAGAAATGCAGGAGAAGGTCCCACAGGCATTCAGCAGGACCAGATTACAGGATGACACACTTCTTTAGGGAGTGGCACCTAAACTTCTGCTGTCATCTAAGTCCCAGCAGGACCCTGCCAGCACAGAAGCACGCGGGAATGGAGAAAAGGAAGCAGGCACT
>NW_007832896.1:0-760 GCF_000696425.1 Galeopterus variegatus
AAGGTGACTTGTGATAGAGATTCTTGGATACTATGTCCTCTTTCCTTTTATGATGCAATCCTATTGTATTTCACGTGGAATAATCACTCATGGGCTTCAATGTGCCCTCCTTCCACTCTTTCTAATAGCTTCACACTGGTACCGTCCAAAAAGTTACCTGTCTTCCCCCAAATTACACAAAACTCAAAGCATGAGTCAAAGAGGAACTTAAAGTACCAAAACTGGACAAGAGATAACCTGTCTGGCAGAATCTTTCAGTATACGTCATACCAGGGAGCCTTGCGATCAGACTTTTATAGAAACTAACTCATGTCACATTAAGGAATTTTTCCCAAAGAGGCTACATTGCATTCTCCTTCCTAAGCATTGTTCATGGGCTTCACATCTTACATTGTAAAGTTTTCCAAACTGTTGAGAAAAGTCTTAACTTCACATAGACTTTCAGTTCTAAGAAATGGCTCATCCAAGAAGAATTACTCTATTTCTCAACTAAGAAGAAAGACAAATAATAAATTGACAGATGTCAATGTCAACCAATCACTCTTTGGTACAGAAGCTAAAGTTTGATATGAAAAGAATATACTCCTTACCTTTTTTCCTTTTCCATGATGAAGGATGCTTTATCCCTAAGTACATCAAACTGCATATGAAAGCAGTCAACTCTGCACTCAGGACAAGAAGACGTTACCTTCAATAACTAACAACCAAATTTTGTTTGGTCAAAATTACTTTTAAAAATTATTCCTTGAAACAATTAACC
>NW_007832897.1:0-760 GCF_000696425.1 Galeopterus variegatus
AACTTTTAGCCTGTACATGCTAACAGTCTATAAACTACTATTGTTAATTATTTTACAGTATGCATGACCAGTTGGCTAACTTAAGGTGAAAAAATTCAATATTTAGTAATGTATACTTTTGTATTTTATACTTTTATATTAAAATAATTTTATGCATTTGTACTTGTGTGAATAGACTATAATATTTATCAGAAGTACTTGAAATTATAAAATCTATTTTCAGCATCACTAAAAGATTAAAGCATTCTAACTGTACTAAAATATACTGGGATGATTATTACTGGAAACTTTATAATGCAATCAGTACAATCAGACTCAAGCCATAAGTGCCTTAGATATCTAGAATATAAGCAAATTATCAAACTATATTTGTATTTTTGGTTGCAACATTCCATAACAACAAACGGAAATTCAAATGACCAAAAAAGTATTTGGCAGTAATACATGCAGAATGCTCTACATTCCTTAGCACTATACTGACAAAAAATAACCCGCTGGTATCTTCTTAAATATAATAAAATGATTAAAACAATTTTAGATCCATATATTAAACTGTGTGTTCAACATTGGTTAGCAACAGAAAATAAAATTTATAATATTTTAAAAATCACATATTTTACTATACACTTTTTTCTGTGTAATTAAAAAGTTCATTTTAAAGCTCTTTCTGTTAAAAAATATAAGGGAAACACAAACCTAAAAGCGCCAGCGGTAGAGATGAAAATTGAGATGAAGAAAGTTCATGAAACATCAGAGAAGG
>NW_007832898.1:0-760 GCF_000696425.1 Galeopterus variegatus
TATTTTTTTGGTGATGTGATGGTCCCACCTGTTTCCTTTGGGTTTCTTCTTAGCATCTGCTGCTTAGTCCAGACTCAAACATGCATGACACAATTTTTTTTGGTGTCAAATCCTCACAACCTAATGGCTTCTAATCTTAATCAGAAGCCTCTATAATGGGGTTTAGTAGCAGGATGAGTTTCATTTAAAGAACGAAAATGTTAAAAAAAAATGATTTCTTTTTACATATTTTATTTGATGTGTGTAAATTTTGACCTGCTTCATATGGTAACCCGTTTCTGTATATTGTCTATTCCTGTAAATGTGGGGATTATTCATATTTTGTTATTTGATACAGGAGGGATGTCAGTCATAGTGTTTCTGCCAAGAGCTAATTTTGGGGTGAATAAGAAATTAGCAAAAAGTGATGAACAAGAATTTTTCAGCCACTTTTATTTTTTCTCCTGCAAAAGGAAGGACGACGATATCTGGAATGACTCTACAGCTGACTGATGGCTGCAGAAGTTATCGTAGTGAAGCAGGTCTGGGCCAGCATTTCTCCCAGAAGGCTGTAGGCTTCTTTCCTATAATACGTAGATGACTGCACACAGCAGATATTCAATACAAGCATTTATTGGTGTTTATTATAATTAGCACTCTCGGTGCCTAGGATAGTGCCTGGCACATACATCCTAGGCACTCAATAATATTTGTTAAATTAAGGATAAATGGGGGCCGGCCCAGTGGCGCACTGGATAGTGCGCCGCCTGGGAAGCGCGGC
>NW_007832899.1:0-760 GCF_000696425.1 Galeopterus variegatus
TCTACAAAATACCTGGCCAATTCTCCTCAAAACTGTCAGGGTCATCAAAAACCAGGAATGTCTGGGAAACTGTCACATACCAGACAAGGCTAAGAAGACCTGATGACTAAATCCAGGGTGTTATCTTAGTTTAAGTCCTAGAACAGAAAAAATAAATTAGGGGGAAACTAGTGAAATCAAATTGTGTGAAGTTTAGTTCATAGTAATGTACCAATGTCAGTTTTTTAATTGGGTCTAATCTACCGGAAATGTAAGATGTTAACAGCAGGAGAAACTGAATGAGAAGTATGTAGGAACTCCCTGTACTACCTCCGAAACTTTTCCATAAGTATGAAAATAATCCAAAATTAAAAGTTTATTTTTCAGAAAAGTAAGCCACACATGGTGAAAGAGTGATAAAAAATTAAAGGGAAAGCTGATAAATTGGACTCGATCAAAATTTTAAATTTTGCTCTGTGACAGACCCTGTAATGAAGATAAAAAGACAAGCCACAAACTGGAAGAAAATATTTGTAAATCACATGTATGACGAAGGATTCATATCTACAGTATGTAAATAACTCTCAGAATTTAACAATAAAAACAAATGATTCAATTAAAATATAGGAAAATGACATGAAGAGACATTTCATCAAAGAGGATGTGCAGATAAGCACATGAAAAGATGCTAACCTCAATAGCCATTAAGGAAATGCAAGTTCAAAACACAATGACCTAGCACTTCACACCTATTAGAAGTAAATAATAATAATAATAATAA
>NW_007832900.1:0-760 GCF_000696425.1 Galeopterus variegatus
TTACAGTTAATGAAATAGCAAACCCAAATCAAGTATTCATTGTCTGTGACAGGAATACTTAAAAGAATTTTTCTTTTTTTTTCCATTAAAATTTTTTTGTTAGCTTCAGATTAAAGACAGGTGGTCTTTTTTATTTATAATTTAAATAATTTTGTTTATTTATAACTTAGTTTATTATTTCTTCTATCTTCAAGAGTTCTGGTAATAGCCTTAACTGATTGATTATCATCAGGATGACCCAGCAATCTTCCGTTCATAGATGCTATTTCTGTTTTCTCCAGTTTCCAGTTTTGCCTTTGTCCTTCTGTGATAAGGCGGGCATTGGGAATGGTTTTCACTTGCAGCCATTCTTGCCCATGACTTTTCTCCTTGACACCATTCTGTCTTTTGCAGCAGCTTGAAAAAGATGCCAAGATGTATAAATGTAACATTGGCTAAGAAGGTTTAAGTTTCACCAAAGACTTTTGACTCTAATGTACAGGTTCTCCATTTTTTAATTATCACAGGCAATATCCTGGGTTGATAACTCAGCCCTGGCTCTGAAGAGTCTTTGGTGTAAACACTTTTACTAGGAGAGCAGGGATAGGCTACAACCCAGGGAGTTTTCAGAATTTCAGGTCATGAGATAGGGATTTTCAGGACTGGGGAGCAGCAGCATTCTCTTTTTCTATTGTATTAACTTGAATTCGTTTTAGAGGAATCACTCTTCTTTCCAACACATCATGTCCCCATTTTAGTCAGAGTTCTTGGTTCAAGCAAC
>NW_007832901.1:0-760 GCF_000696425.1 Galeopterus variegatus
AGATTTGGTGAACATTCTGACGTTGTTCCCTGAAGGATGAAAGAATAGTGTAGGCAAGCAAAGCATAGAAAACAAAGATCTCTTCAATGCTGGATCTCTGTATAATTATAGTTTATAGTTTATCTGGCTTTTTCTCACTATAAGAATGGGAACAACTCTCTTTAAAACTTTCTACGTTTCTCACGGAAGCAAAATACATGATTTTTCTAATTTTCTAAGATCAGTTCTCATTGTTAATATACCATCAGTCTCTTCATGTTTTTCTTGACAATAGAATCTCTATTTAAGCAAAGAGAAAATAACTTACTCTGTAAAATGTGTAACTTTCAAGATACTAGCAACTTAATTCATATGCATATAAATGTTTTAATTAAACCAACTGTATTTATTGCGTTTGAGTGCTGTAACAAATTACCACAAACCTGGTGGCTTAAAACAATTAAAAATATATTGTTTCCCATTTTGGAGGCTCCATGTCCAAAACCAAGATGTCATCAGCCCGACTGTACTTCCTCTGGAGGTTCTAGGGGAGAGCACTTCCGTATGTCTTCCAGCTTCTGGTAGCTTCTGGCATTCCTTGGCTTTTGGTGGCCTCACTCCAATGTCTGTCTCTTTCTTCAAATCACCTTCTCCTCTGTATATGTGCCTAATCTCCTCTGTCTCTCTCTTATAAGGACACTTCTAATAGCATTTAGAGCACACCTAGATAATACAAGATAATCTCTTCTGAAAATTCTAAATTTAATCACATCTGCAGAGA
>NW_007832902.1:0-760 GCF_000696425.1 Galeopterus variegatus
CCTAGATGCTTTGGTTTCTTGGTTAAAGGAGCAAAGTAAGTAGAATAGCAAGTATTTTGAGCGGCTTTGAGTGAAGTCTCAACACTTTTATTCCTGTATTAATTGTGATCCAGTTTCTGAAGTTATAAGCTAAATTCCAGGTGTTATTCAGTTGATAGGATATGGGGAGGTGTGCAGATACCTTCCCATGTCCCTAAAATCACACCATGTATCTTTATTTTGGCTCTGTCTGGCATTCAAAAATCTTCAACTGCAGGATCATAGAGCTCGTTACAGAAATGACTTTGCAGACTGCCCATTCCCAGGGTTTCTGAACACCTAGGTTCTTGAGATATTTTTAATAATTAGCCCATATTCATAGCAAAATTAATACTTGGCAATGAAAATGTAGGAATCCATAATCTAGATCAAAACTTTACAAAAAATGAAATAATAATGATGATGTTTATGAAGTGCTCACACTGTTTCAGGCACTGAGCTAATATTCAATTCCAACCCGTCCACCCCCCCACATCCCAAAGAACTTAAACAGGATTATTATTTTCCTCATTGTACTGGTAAAAAAGGCATTAGCAAGCCTTAGAAACTTTAAACATCTTGCACAGCTATTTAGTATGAAGAGGTTATGTGACTTTTGTGATGCCATGACAATCCAAATTATTCTAATTTTCTAACTATTTGACATACATCCCTACTATGTTATGGTTTTTTGCCACTTTGTTTTAGAACTGTCTTGTTAAGGAGAAATGAATATATTACT
>NW_007832903.1:0-760 GCF_000696425.1 Galeopterus variegatus
CCCCCCCCCCCTTTGTCTGTCTCTCTTTCTCCTTGAGTTTCCTGAAGGCAAGGGCAGGATCTAACTCATCTTTGGATCCCCAGCTCTAAGAACCTGGTACACGGTAGACGCTGTTGAATGAATGTGGGTTGAATGGAAGAAGGGATCATTAGGAAATAAAAACTGAGGCAGGAGGTGGCGAGTGACAAGTGAGTGGCTTACATACTGAGTAGAGCGAGTGACTCCAGGATTGGAGGTTCACAGGAGTGGATTTGTGCTGGGATGGGGAGGCTTCTAAGAAGCAGGTGGGGAGAATGTTGTGCACACAGGAACAGGGCAGGAAAGCCCAGAGTGTGGTTAAGGGACCCGGGTAAGTCTAGAAGGCTGGGAGGGGAGAGTTGTGGGTGGAAGTGGTGGAAAATAAAGCCATATGAGGAGGTCATGGTTATGTGGTAGAGAACCTCAATGGCAAGGCGAAGGGGCTTGGACTTCCCTGGAAGCAGCACAGCCAATGTAAGCTTGCGAGCCTGAGTGTGGTGGGACAAAAGCTGTTTTCGGAAATGTTTTAGCAAACAGTCCAGGCAGGCAATAATAAGAAGCGAAAGGAAGCTGCCAGACTAGAAATTACGGCGGAGATGGTAATGCCAGATAAGGTTTTAGAGCAGGTGTCAGCGTTAGAGAAGCGAGCCGAGGGAGAGCGCGTGGAGAGAAGAGCAACGTGGGGCTGAGGATGGAGCTTCAGGAAGCTCCCCAATCAGAGATCAAGAGAAGGAAAAGGAGT
>NW_007832904.1:0-760 GCF_000696425.1 Galeopterus variegatus
TGTAGATAAACAAACAAGATTGGGAAATAGAGTGTGTGGAACCCAGGAAAGAAAGAAAATCTCTAAAAATAAATAAATAAGAACAGTTCTTGATAGTGAAGCTAGGTGGGATTCAGAATCTAAATGTTCTAGATGACCAAACTGTTCATGGTAAACTATCCATATAACTCTATGGCAAAGTGACTCTATTAAAAAGCCTAAACATTTAAAAAATATTTTAGAAGATATAGCTCTGGGCCCACAATGTATATTTACAACCTAACAGGCTAGCTTCTTAGGAATTGTCATGGGACTAGTTTTATAAAATAGAAGATATGGAGCAAAAGAGAAATAGACATCTAGGTAGAATATTTAAATTTTCATGGACAAAGTAAATAGGATCATTTTTAATGGTTGGTTGGAGAGGTGTTATTTCTGTTGCTGTTTATTAAATGCTGTTTACTAATTGCTAAATGGTGTTAATATATGCAAACACACATGTATTTAGTATGTATTAGTTTAAACTACATAATGCCACAATAATAAATTATCTCTCAAATCTCAGTGGCTTAACTCAGTAAAGATTATTTCTTGCTCACAGAAATGCCTATCATGGGTCAATAGGGCCTCTGCTATACATAGTGACTTAAAGGGTGGGGAATCTCTGTTCCCACTGAAATTTCATCATCAAAGATATGCGGCCTCTTTGGCTGCTGGAGGCTCTTGGATTAGCAGTTAAACACTTTGCTCTAGAAGAACGCAGTTTATTTTTATACACACA
>NW_007832905.1:0-760 GCF_000696425.1 Galeopterus variegatus
GTTTAGATGTTTCAAGTATCTTTTGTTCATTTCTTCCCCTTTTATTCTTTGTCTTTAATGTCTTTGGTAAATTTGAAGTTGTATGATTTAGTTTCTTTCTCTTTTTCATTTGATTTTTTGTTTTAACAGCAGGTTTTGCTCTTTCTTTTGTATCTGTGTGATAGTGATTATTGTTTTTCAGGTTCTAGATGCAGGACTCCTTTGAGAATTTTCTTACAGAGCTAGGCATGTGGTAGTGAATTCCCACAATTTTTGTTTGTCTGGGAAATACACTATTTCTCCCTCATTTCTGAAGGACAGTCTTGCTGGATATGGAATTCTTGGCTGGCATTTTTTTTTCTTTTAGAATTTTGAATATATCCTTACACTTTCTTCTGGCCTGTAGGATTTCAGTTGAGAAGTCTGCTGTTAGTCTGATGTGGAATCACTTATAGGTGACTTGATGCTTTTCTCTTGCTGCTTTTAGAATTTTCTCTTTGTCTTTGGGCTTTGCTAGTTTGAGTATAATGTGTCTAAGAGAGCATCTTTTTGGATTGGATCTGATTGGGGATCTTTGTGCTTCCTGGGTCTGTAGATCTATGTCTCCCCCTATACCTGGGAAGTTTTCTGTTATTATTTCCTTGAATAGGTTTTCAATGCCCTTGTCTTTCTCCTCCCCTTCTGGAATACCCATGATTGAGATATTTGAACACTTTAGGCTGTCTGCTAGCTCTCTTAGATTTTCTTCAATTTGTTAAATTCTTTTTTCCTTTTTTTTTTT
>NW_007832906.1:0-760 GCF_000696425.1 Galeopterus variegatus
TGGAAGAAGGACTCAGTGTTGGACCAGTCGGGGGAAGCTATATATAGAGAGAGAGTTTAACACTCTATAGTTTATTATTAGTTTAATTCTGTACATCAAGAACTCTCTGCAAAAATAGAATTCATTAAGATGATTTTCCAGTCACTGAGAGTTTTTCAGGGGATGCCTCTGGGGATATTGCAAAGAGGTTAAACAGGACAATGCTTGGAGGCCCTGGATGGGTGGGATTCTCTGTTTCTAAGTCTTCAGTTTTGACAATGAGACCCTCTTGCCTTCAGCAGGCGTAGAGCTAGGTCTTCTACCCACAGCCTTTTAGACTCAGGAGACTCCAGACAGGGAGCTGGGCTGCCCGTGTAGCCCATGACAAGAGACAATCAATCCTCTTTTTCTGTACCATGATCCCAAACTGAAAGGACCTTTTGCAGATGTGATAAGCTTATCTCCTTTGGGTATGGGGGTTTATTCCCAAAGTCAGCATAATGTAACAGAACATAAGAACACAACTAGGAATCAGACATCCTGTGCTAAATCCCAGTACTACCATTCATAGTTTCGTGACTTTGGGCAACTTGTTAAACTTCCCTGAACCTCAGATTTCCTGGGGTCATTTTACCCATTTGCTGCACTGTAAAGAGCAGAGAGATGATGCTTGCATGGTGCCTGGCACGGCATAGATGAATACTATAATGTACGTCAGTACATGTACATTATAGATGTATGTAGATACAAGACAGCTGTGCAGACTAAATGAGAAAGCATA
>NW_007832907.1:0-760 GCF_000696425.1 Galeopterus variegatus
ATGTATTAGGGCCTATTTCTTTCTTTAGGTCTAAGAGTGTTTGCTTTATATATCTGGGTGCACCAGTATTGGGTTAATATATATTTATGATTGTTATTTCTTTTTGCTGTATAGATCCTTTTATCATTATATAGTGGCCTTCTTTGTCTCTTTATATATTTTTGGTTTAAAGTCTATTTTACCCAATATAATAGTAGCTACTCCTGATCATTTTTGGTTTCCATTTGCATAGTATATATTTTTCCATCCCTTCACTTTTAGTCTGTGTGTGTCTCTACAGATGAGGTGGGTCACTTGAAGACAGCATATAGTTGTGTCTAGCTTTTGTGTGTGTGTGTGTGACTGGTAAGGGGATCATAACCCTTGGCTTGGTGTCGCCCACACCGCGCTCAGCCAGTGAGCACACCAGCCATCCCTATATAGGATCCGAACCAGTGGCCTCGGCGCTCCCAGCGCCGCACTCTCCCAAGTGAGCCACTGGATTGGCCCTAGCTTTTTCATCCAATCAGTATATCAGTGCCTTTTGAGTGAGGAATTTAATCCATTCACATTTAAGGTGGTTACTGACAGATATTGTTTAATTCTTCTCATTTAATTACCTTTTGTTTAGATGTTTTAAATATCTTTTGATCCTTACTTCCTCTTTTATTCTCTTCTGTGTTAGTTGGATATTTGAAGTGGCATGATTTAGCTTTTTGATCTTTCTCACTGGCATTTTTGTTTTGACAGCAGGTTTTGCTCTTTGCTGTGTATCTATCTG
>NW_007832908.1:0-760 GCF_000696425.1 Galeopterus variegatus
AACAGAATGGATTTTTAATATTATCTCATACTCTTCTTCTTTGGTTTTGACAGACACACATTTCTTGGGCTTGTCACAAACAAAGAGATTTTTTAAAAAGGAGCAGTTTGAAATATTATGTATAGCAGAAAAATGTGGAAATCTTTTTAACATGCAACATTCAAGAGTTATCCCAGTTATACCCAGTTATCAGCTGACTATAACTGAGTCAAGAGACCCAGATGTCAAAAAAGGATTTTTTTTTCCTTTAGCATCATGATATTCTCTTTCTCCAGCAGAAATGTGAAGTTCCCTTTGGTTTTAACCATGAAAAACCCAGGACTGAATATCTGAAACCTGGCTAGAAGTCTAAGGGAAGTGAAATCCTGAGAATTTGAAGAGCTAAGACACTGAAGAGACAGAGGGTTTCAGAAGAGGAAAGTGAAGAAGCAGCATTTCTGTAGGAAAATGCTCCCTGACCCTGCAATAAAAGCTTAAAGGCTCTGAGATGTACAAGTGAGGTAAAAATGGGACAAGCTGAACAAAGCAGAAGTGCCTCTCTTAAATCCTCTACAAAAGTAGATACTGAACAAACTGCATTTGGCAACGTGAGTCAGAAGTAACGAACTGTACTTTCTGTCCTTGTGGACTGTCTTTTGTGTGTTGGTTTGGCTAACAGTAACATTTTTATTTTTTGATGTAAGACTATATTAAAACTCAGCCCCTAGATATGAGAATGCTTAAGTGGTTTCATGAGAAACACAATTTTAACTTTTACTGC
>NW_007832909.1:0-760 GCF_000696425.1 Galeopterus variegatus
TAAGATGACAAGGGTGACAGTCTTCAAAACAAAGGAAATTTTCAAGTCTCTTTAGTGAAAAATTTGCAGAATTCCATTCAAATACATTTGAAATCAGACGAAATGGCTAAAGTTTTAGAAAAATACAACTTCCTCAAACTGATCCCAGTGGAGACAAAAAGTTTAAACAGACCAATTCCATAAAAGAAACAGTGAATTTGGTTTAAGTCATTCTCCCAAAAAAAAAGCACCAGTCCCAGATCTTTTCAGAGGAGAATTCTAGCAAACCTTGAAAGGAAAAATAATCCCAATGCTGCTTAATCTACATCAAGGCCACAGAAAATATGTACAACCATTAAACAAGTATACAATTAATTCCAAAACACAGCAAAAATTTCATCACAAAAGAAATTACAGAACAATCTCATAAAAGAATAGGAAGGGATGTTCTTAAATCAAATATTAGTAAACAACTTAACAGCACGTAACAAAAAGATCATGACCCTATGAAACTTATTCCAAGAACACAGGGTGTTTTAATATCAGGAAATTTATTAATATAACCTAGTGTAGTAATAGAGCAAAATAAACCATTATAGGATCACTTCCATATGCAGAAAGGTATTTAACAGCCTTGACACCCATTCATGTTTTTAAAAAAACTCAACAAAGTAGAAATTAGTGGGTACTTTCTTAACATGACACTATGCATGTACACTCTGAACAAAGAGCTAGAATCGTATTGAATGGGGAAAACACTAGAGGCTTTCCTGCTAAAGAC
>NW_007832910.1:0-760 GCF_000696425.1 Galeopterus variegatus
CCCTCTGGAGGTTTCATTTGGAATTGTCACGACTACCCAGGAGAAGAGGCACTTCCCCCTGTGAGTGGCAGGGCCTGATACAGAGTATGGACTCATGGTTTATTTTCTTCTCAGCCTTCCCCAGTGTCAGATAAAGGAGCACACTCACAAAGGTGAAGTGACTTGCCCAAGGTCACATTGCTGGTAGGTGGAGGAGCTGGGATTTCTACCCACAAGGCTGGAGTGGATGCTTGGGGGAACTGAGGGTCAGAGATATCTCAGGAAGGGCAGGGGACATAGGCTCCAAGTTTTCTTTCCACATCTCCTCCCTGGAATCCACTTGGGGCCAGGGGTGATCATCGGGGTGGACAACCCAGGTGGCCTCTGCCTATCTGCAAGGAGTCTGAGTCTGGGTGCTACTGCTAGCCCCCAACAGCCCCCCTGACATTCTGTCTCAGCTTCAACATTTCCCACCTGGAATATCGATTCTCTTTTGGCAGCCCTCTCTGCCTCCTGTCGCCCAGTACAAGCCAGCTCAGACACTTTAAATCTCAAAGTTGGCCATGCCCCACCCCTGCTCAAACACTTTCAGTGGATCCCACACCCTTGGGACAGCGTCCAGACTCCTCCCCTCAACATTCAAGGATCCCCTGATTAACCCCCTCCACTTCCTCTTCCATCTTCCTCTTCTTCCTCATCTCCACTCTGAACACACACACACACACACACACACACACCAGGAGCCTGCAGCTCCTCCCACGCCTCTGTGCCTTTGCCCCTG
>NW_007832911.1:0-760 GCF_000696425.1 Galeopterus variegatus
ACCTCTGAAATACACAGATGTCTGGGCCCTAACCCCAGACATTGAGTCAATAGGTCTGGGGCAGAGTCTGGGGATTTGGTTTTGAAAATCTCCCCCTGCAGAATTTATTTATTTATTTATTTTTTCCTTTTTGTCTTTTTTCATGTCTGGCAACGGATTGCAACCCTCAGTGTCGCGCCCGTACCGGACCGGGACCGGCAACAGGATCACAACCCTCGGTGCTGCGCCCGCACCTCGCTCAGCCAGTGAGCGGGAACCGGTCTATATGTGGGATCTGAACGGGAGCGCCGCCACATTCCCAAGCGGCGCACTGTAGCAGTGTGCCACCGGGCCGGCCCCCCCTGCAGAATTTAATATGCAACCCAATATTGAGAATTACAACCCTTTCACATCCAGTATCTCATTTTGACCTCACAATGGCTTGGTGTGGTGGACTTTAAGGTTAGGACATTTGTACAGAGTTCATAGAATACATTCCTGATAGTACAACACCTGAATTTAGAAATAAGATTTAGAGATTTGCTTTAAAATATTGTGGGAGGGCCGGCCCGGTGGCGCACTGGATAGTGTGCAAAATTGTGTGTGTGTGTGTTGAAGGGAGGGTAGGATGATGAAAAAACAAGCAGCAGAATGTTGATAACTGTTGAAGCTGGCTTATGAGTACGTGGGATTCCTTCTAGCTTTGTGTACGTGTGAAAACTGCCATAATAAAAAGGCTTTTAAAATTCTCCCTTGGAGATGATTAGGAAATGTGCTGAGT
>NW_007832912.1:0-760 GCF_000696425.1 Galeopterus variegatus
TGTCATCTGCGGCAACATGGATGAGCCTAGAAGACTAGTTATTTTATTTATTTATTTATTTATTTTAAAAGATGACCAGTAAGGTGCCAGCCCGGTGGCGCACTGGAGAGTGCACTGCTTGGGAGTGTAGCGGCGCTCCCGCCGAGGGTTCGGATCCCATGTGGAGACCGGTTCCTGCTCACTGGTTGAGCGCGGTGCGGGCGCAACACCGAGGGTTGCGATCCCATTGCGGGTCCCTGGTACGGGCGCGACACTGAGGTTTGCAATCCCGTTACCGGTCAGTAAAAAAAGACAAAAAAGGGGGGGGGAAAAAAAAAGATGACCAGTAAGGGGATCTCAACCCTTGGCTTGGTGTTGTCAGCACCACGCTCAGCCAGTGAGCTAACCGGCCATCCCTATATAGGATCCGAACCCGTGGCCTTGGTGTTATCAGCACCGCACTCTACCGAGTGAGCCATGGGCCGGCCTGAAGACTAGTTATGTTAAGCAAAATAAGTCAGGCACAGAAAGATAAAAGCCTCATGTTCTCACTTATATATGGGAGCTAACAAAAAAAGTTGAGCTTATAGAAGTAGAGAGTAGAATTGTGGTTACTAGAGGCTAGAAGCGGGGAGGAGAGTAAGGAAAGGTTGGTTAACTAATACACAATTACAGCTAGGTAGGAAAAATAAGTTCTAGTAGTCTACAGTAGTACATCAGTAATCAACAATAATTTCTAGTGTGTTTTCAAATGGCTGGAAGAGAGGAGCTGAAATGCTGT
>NW_007832913.1:0-760 GCF_000696425.1 Galeopterus variegatus
GATTTTAACTTTTTGTATATGCACATTATTTGTATACTGATGATATGTTTTCTCCTGCTATATCTTCATTTCCATGTCCTGATTACTTTAATTCCTCTGTGTTTCCTACCCCATGAAATTAGTCGTTGGTACTTGAATCAGAAAATAATGTTTTCTCATATATCTCACCTCAGTCAGGTCAAGTTAACTCATCATAACACTGCATGCTAAGCTATAAGTACGTTAAATACATAAATCAAAAAAATGATTAACTGCAAGTTGCAACATTTTCAGGCTTAAAGCATAATACAGAGATGGTTGGAGTTAAAAGAATTGTACTTACTTTTCACTGAAGGGATTTTAAAAGAAAAGATATAACAAGATTTTGGATCAATAATTGATGTCAATGAAGTAATTGAATTATTTGAAAAAAAATTTTCTCATTCTATTCTAGTGTCAAATCTTTTTTTCCTTATCTCTTTCTCCCTTTTTTCTTCCTCCCTTCCCCCTTTCCTTCCTCTTTCCTTCCATCCTTTTTTTCTCTCCCAGTCCAATATCAAGTTATCCCCATTTCCTATAATGTGGTTATAGGATCAATTGCCCCAACCAAGTGCAACACTACTTCTTAATTTGTTGTTGTTGTTTTTTTTAATCAGTCTGACAATCTGATGAAAACCATTCAGACTCCTATTAGGAAAATATATATATATATATATATATATATATATATATATATATGAACACAAAATTTTTATTATAGTTTTAGAGAATTAAAAGTTTG
>NW_007832914.1:0-760 GCF_000696425.1 Galeopterus variegatus
CCTCACTTGTGACAGTCGTTTCACAGAACCATTGGGCCCTTGACCTCCTTACAGCTGAGAAGGAAGGCACCTGCCTCTTCTTGGGGGAGAAATGCTGTTATTACATAAATGAGTCTGGGGTGACCCAAAACAACTTAACCTATTTAAAGGCAAGCATTGATCACTGATGCAAAGGGTTACAAAACACAAACACACCTGGGGGGCAGCCCCAGTCACTGAACCCTTGGATACCCTGGCTTACGCCCCTACTAGGACCCCTAACTGTGCTGGGACTCAGCCTACTTTTTTGTCCCTCTCTCTTTTGGTGTTTCTCTAATTTCTTTCACGAACACATGCAGGCTTTCACCAACCAAAAGGTCGCCAAATTGTTCCTGCGATGAGGATATCAGCCCCTCAGAATCAGCGACCTTTCCCCAGAAGAATACAGCCTCCCCATACAAAACCAATACCCCACCACCTAATTGTTTTACCCGCCAACATATATCTTTATTTTTTCATATCTTTGCCCATCTCCAGCAGGAAGTAGCTCCAGAAGAATGAGACCTTTACTCCTTTTCCCTTCTTATACTTAAGAGGCGGGAATGATGGATTTTGGATGTGACCAGCGCCACTGTGCACACAATAAGCACAAAACAGCTGCTAGCCTTGTCTTCCACTCCAGCACTAAACCCCTCCCCCCTTCCCTTTATGAGAAGCCTCTGACTTAAACAGAAACCCTTTTGCTTCTGCAAGGATGCAGTTCTCCACCCTGGTCACACAG
>NW_007832915.1:0-760 GCF_000696425.1 Galeopterus variegatus
AGAGTTGCTCCCTTTTTCAGGAGGAAGAACTCTCCCATGTTTGGAGTATCTTCTGAGCCCCAGGGAATGTGAGAGTCACTGGGGGACCTTCCGTTTGTGGTTCAAATCACCATTGACTGCATTTGTCACCCAGCTGCTAGGTCACATTGAATCCTTCCCGGGACGCTCTGAAGTCACCACCCCCACTTTACAGGAGGGTGCATGGAGGTCCCACAGAGCACCCTGATGGTGTGGGACTGCACGTCACTTGGATGACAATGCTTATCTCAGGGGACAGCCTGAGTGAGGCTGAAGGTGGAAATATTGGTGGCCACTTAGCACTGTGCCTGACCTGTGGCAAGTGCTCAGCCAGCACTGGTGGTGCTGGCGATGTCGGAGGAGTGCTGGGTACCTGTACCCGTTTTAGGTTCACTCCCCCATAATCCCACCACAGACATGCCAGGACACAGCCAGGTTGTCCACGTCTCTGCTCTGGCCACCACCTGGCTCCTTGTCCTCTACACCCCACTCTGCTTCTGATCCTCCAGCTCTGGGTGATCTAAGCCAGAGGTTCTCAAAATACTCTGTCCAGTTCAGTAGATCAGCCTCACCTGGAAATGTATTAGAAATGCAGTTCTTGGAACCCCACCCAGGACCTGCCAGATGGGGAACTCTGGGTGCAGGGCTCGGCAGCATGGGTTTTAACAAGCCCATCGGGCGATTGATGCATGCCTATGTTTTAAGTTGCTTCTCCTCTGGCCCTCACCTTACCCTCCTGACC